>NW_015398093.1:0-2249 GCF_001527695.2 Protobothrops mucrosquamatus
TCATTGATAGTATCAATAGACGGTTTGCATGCAGATGTCACTATACACGCGTATGTGGTTGTTGTGGGCAGGAAGAGTTTAAGAAATCCATGCTTGACCTCCTAGACATGGTTTCTCTCTGTGTGGATGCATTTCCTTGTAGGCCACAAAGCTCCTCAGTTTTGATTTTAAGTACTGAAGGCAGGACAAGAAGCAATGGATGGAAACTGATCAAGGAGAGAAGCAACTTAGAACTGAGGAGAAACTTCCTGACAGTTAGAACAATTAACCAATGGAACAACCTGCCTCCAGAAGTGGTGAATGCTCCAACACTGGAAGTTTTTAAGAAGAAACTGGACAGCCATTTGTCCGAAATGGTATAGGGTTACCTGCCTGAGCAGGAGGTTGGACCTCCAAGGTCCCTTCTAACTTTTTTATTATTATTATTATTATTATTATTATTATTATTATTATTATTATTATTATTATTATTATTATTATTATTATTATTATTATTATTATTATTATATTTCTAGTTATTCAGGATCACATTCTTGAGGTGCTCCTAATCCAAATTTGAATCTTATGATTCAGTCATAGGCAGCAACACTAGCACTGCATCTCCCAAGGCTTTCTTGAGCCCAAGTTTAAGTTCCGAAATTATTTGGACAACTTTGTGATTTTGTTTTTCAATGGTTCTGAGAGGACAGTCCTCTCAGCAGCAACCAAGAGTGAGGAGCAAAGAGCTTGCTCTAAAACTTGGAAACCCATGGAATCAACACCAACCTGAAAAGTCCTTGTTGGAAAAGGGAGTTCCTTCTGGTCTTCCTGATAATTAAATCCGCCACTTGCTGAATGGTGATGCTGACGAAAAAGGCCGTGTAGCCGTTGAACTGCAACTGTTTCCGTTGCTCAAAGGTCTGCAGAACATGGAGAAAGAAGAAACATTAAATGGCTGAGCTCAAGAAAGACTTTCAGAGGGAACGGTGGTCTAGGATACAGAATGATTCTTGCTAAACTGTGGCTAGTTGTTTAGCAGGTGCTTCAGCATCTCTGCCTCCCATAGTTTTGAAATTGCAGCTGGTGGACAAGAGCCAAACTGGGATATTTATTGAGTATTCGTTGAGCGTCAGCTTTGTATACATCATCTTAAAATAGATGATGCCACAGTACAGAAAACACTGCAATGTGAAATAGTACAAGTGTCTTTGTATAACTGTATAATAAGTAGCATATATAAAGTGGGATGGGTCCATTGCCTCTGATCCAAGAAAGATCAAGGGTATAGGTATTTTTTTCTTTATCAGTGATATACGGTGGCTTTATAATGTATCTTCTAAACTGGTAGCTGCACTGAGAAAAGGAATCCATTTGATCTTTCCTGGAATTTGGTGGTTGACCTCAAGACTTACACTCGTACTATCTCAGTAACTGGATTAGAGAGATTCCTGTAAAATGAATCACTGGAACTATTTTTAGATGTTCTACCCAATATATCCTATATTACTAGACAATATAAGAATGCCATTTCTGTGTTTGGGCTGAACAGCGTACAGTGAACACTTCTAATCTGAAATCTGATCTCAGGAGCTGCGGAATCAGGTAATAAACCATGTAGATCTGGGCTTCAAATGGCCATACCAGCAACTCAGTCTCTTAACATTAATTGCTACATATTGTGGGCAGACATGCAACCAATGGGAAAGGATGTGAGATGGATTAGCCATTGGGTGCTGAAGGAAGCAGAAATCACCAGTTTCAGGAGTAAGGATGGGTGGCAATGTGACAGCACACAAAGCTATTTCCAAAAGAGACATTGCAAGAACCTGTTAGTAGATCATCTGCTTTAGAGTGGGTAAACTGGCAGAATTTTGCATACAATGTCATTCCATACCTGGGGTAGTTTACTGATTAATGTTATTTAACTCTAAACTGATGTGATATAATGGACGAGACCGATAGGTTTTACATAAGCTGGCCCAGGGCTTTCTCATTTTGTCTGTTATGGAGGTATGTCTTTGTCAAATCTTGTCTAAGCTCAGAAGGTAAAGTGGGGAGGGGTTGAACCAGGTTAGATTTAGATTTTAGATTTAGATTTTATTAAATTTATACCCCGCCCTTCTCCCGGAGGACTCAGGGCGGCTTACAGCCAGTTTAAAACAGTGATACAATACAAAATTTAAAAAGATTAAAAATAACTATTTAAATTTGGCCGCTTCTACTAAAAATTTAATTTAAAACCCCTTTAAAATACCCCTAGGCCAGTCCTG
>NW_015398093.1:4908-7092 GCF_001527695.2 Protobothrops mucrosquamatus
AGGCGCCTGGGGCGGAACCATCTAGGCGGTTCCTCCTCCCTGCGGCGGGGGGGAGCGGTCCGGAAGTCCATCCTGAGGAGTGAATGATCTGACCATGACAGGGGTTCAACAACTACCTCCCCCATTTCCAGATCATTCTGCCACTGGCCAGAGACAAAAATTAGATCTAGTGTGTGTCCCCCCGTGTGAGTCGGGGCATAGGTGAAAGACTATAAGGAAGTCTCAAGGCTTTAGGCTAGGTTGGGAAATCAAAAAAATTATCTTGAAAGAAGGCAATGCCAAAATACTTCCAGACTCTAAGGAAGAAAACTACGAGGTTACCAGAAGTCAACTTTAAAGAGTCAACTTTAAAAAAATACAGTTACTGTGTTTTAATGGATTTAGCACTGAACAAATTATTACCCTTGCCATACCTATAGCTATTGGGGTGGGGGGAGGTTTGAATCAATGTTAGCTAATGACAACTGCCTGGACTAGTCCTTGCTGTCTTCTTGACATCATTGTTGGAAGAAGTTTATCTTTGCTTTCTTCGTCCCATAAGTGCTTTTCCAAAAGGCAACTGGACTTTCTTGGTTTTTTTCTCTCGAACACATTCAGTTCTTCAGAAGCTTCTTGGATGAGAAGCCAAACATTCGCAAGGAAAGAAACCGAAGACAGTCCAGTTGCCTCTTGAAAAAGCAGCTTTGGGACAACCATGACCTGGATGACTTCCTACAGTTAAGAACTGGCCCAAAGTCACCAGCTGGCTTTGGGGCTGAGGTGGGAAACAATTAAGTGGAATCTCCTGGACTGGTCCTTGTCTTTTGCTCAGAATAACTGATGCCTTCAATGAAAGAGATTTGCAACACTCTACCCATTCTTGTCCATAGCTGTCGGGCAAGTCAGCCAAATATTCCTGTTCCCATGGAATTCGGATACGAAGAAGAGAGTAAGGAAGCCAGCCTTGCTCAGCATAAACAGTGAAATAGGTCAAAAGGGCCCCGATGCTTTGGAGCATGCCTGCAAGAGAGAAGAAAGGAATGGCCTTTTTTTTACAGGAGAAGAAAGTTGATTGCTTTCTCTGGAGACATTTGGATCCCAGTTAGCAGGATCCTGAAGTTGGTCGTTAAAGATGAGAAATACTCTCCATGTTCACCCACAAAGATCCACCCAAGCGCCTACTCATTCTTCTCTGGTAAGAATGTCCCTATCATACCGATGTGCAAGTAGGAGTAGACTACAAGCTCCTGGTTGACCAATCGGTCTCTTTTTTTGTGCCTCGGTTTCCTCTTCATGATGTCACTCTCCGCTTTCTCATAGGCCAGTGCAACAGAAGGAATCTGTAAGGGGAAAGACAAATTGTTGGGACCACTCATATGTTGGATTGATCTGTTTATCTCTCGTGTTCGCTGTACACAAAAAGAAAGTAGTCATGGCAACAAAGTCTAACCTACAATACCCCAATCAAGGAACTACCCACTCAGTAAACACCAGCCTAATCGGGAAACCACCAAGAACACTCCCATTGACACTGACAGGGCAAGCCACTAGTATATAAACAGAGAGAAAATCCCACCGGCTTCTATAATTGGTAATGTTACCTTGCTGGGTCATGAAACATTTGTAAGAAAATCACCAAGCTCAAAGAGCACCAAGAACCCCACAAGACTATCCTTAATTCCCTAGAATGTACTGAGTCCCTTGTTTTGTGAGATGGCTGGCTATATAAATTTGACAAATAAATAAATACCGGCACTTCCGCAGTAAGATGTCTCTTTGGCTAGAGCTGGGAAAAATGGTTCAGGATTAAGATCTAATCTTTGATCTCAGGGGGATTTAAATGAAGTTTGTATTGTCCTTGGCAGTTAAATGAGAGCTTCTTTCATTAGGCATTCCCTCTGCCTATTTTTTTTTAAAGCATTAGCAAGAAACAGGGGAAGATTATTATTATTTATTATTATTATTTCAATTTATATCCCGCCCTTCTCCCGAAGGACTCAGGGCGGCTCACAACATTATTAAAACAAAGAAAGACCCACAGACCCCACCGAATAAAACCAAATTAAAACCAAAATTTTTATGTTGTGATAATTAAAATTTCTAAAAAACCCAGTTTAAAAATCCTCCCTAGGCCAGGCCCGCTTGTTGGAAAAGCCATGTCTTGAGGGCGCGGCGGAAAGTAAGGAGATCCGGAATAATCCGGAT
>NW_015398094.1:0-2651 GCF_001527695.2 Protobothrops mucrosquamatus
TCAAATCTTAAAAAACCGAATATCATTTTTCCTCTTTACATATTTTTCGAATCCACGTCCAAAACAGTCCACGCTCAAATAGGTGAAATATCAGTAACCAGGAGGCGGATGCCTTCGGAGGCACCCGGCATTCTCTCTCTGCTTTTAATGTCAGATTGATTCCAGAAGACAAAGAAGAGGAGCAGTTGGATAAACTGGTTAGGACTGGTTTAAAAAAACCCCACAAAACTCTCTCTCTGAATGTACAAATGTCCAGAAAATGACCTATTTTTTGTGTTGGCGAGAAGGTGCTGTCCGAGGTCCTGATCTTATGACAACTAATCTTTTTTGAACCACCTTAACTGGGACCGGAATTTCCACCCCTGGTTGTTAGGGGAAACATCATTGCACCGGGACAGCAATTTCAGGAGTCCTAGTAGCGGTCATTATAGGAGGACTGCGCTGTCATTAGATGAGGACCAGGTACTGGTTTTAGGTTAAATCCATCCAGTTCTTGAGCCAGCGAAAAACATCAGTTCACACAAAGGGTTCTCTCTTTCGTTCTCCTAAAGCTGGGAGAAAGTCAGCGGAGGTCCCCATTTAGTTATTTCCAATAAAGGAGAATATTTGTAGCTCAGGGTTGAAATGAGGGGTCCTTGGTATTCTCTTGAGCCTGGTTGTTTTTTTTGTGGACGTTTTATTACCCAACTAGGCAACCTCATCAGTTCCAATGAATGTGAGTTGCTCCCTCTTTATATATAGCAGCTCTGAGCTTGGTTGTTTTCTTGCAGACGTTTCATTGCCCAACTAGGTAACATCATCAGTGCCAGAAAGGAGTGCCATTTGCTTTCTGTTTATATCCAATATAATCCTGCTCCCTTCTAGCACTGATGACGTTGCCTAGTTTGGGTAATGAAACGTCTGCAAGAGAACCACCAAGCTCAGAGAGCACCAAGGACCCCACAGTCCTCCTCCCCTCCCCATAAACCCAACTCCCTTCTAGCACGGATGATGTTACCTAGTTTGGTTCATGAAACGTCTGCAAGAAAGCTGCCAAGTTCAGAAAACACCATTGAGCCCTAATTTAGTTATTTTTCCCTCTCCTGTAGACCGTTTATTTAGCTCCACCCAAAACACAGTTCCCAACAAATACGGAAACAGGTCTTTCCGTGAGGGAGAAAAAAATTGCACACCCTTTGTTACTCGATTCCTGTAACTGGAGACGTCTGGAGGTATCTTATGATGCCTCCCTCTTTACATCCCAGCCTCATCCGAGGAAGACAAACCCCCACACACACCCCCCAAGATGCTCTCTGCACAACTCACCTGTATTTGAGCGCCTTCGAATGCCGAAGTCCCAGCTTGAGGTAATGTCCACGGACTGAGAATACATATAACCCTGAGGTTCGCCGTTGCTGCTGGATCCTTCCGAGCTGTCGTCCCCATTGGCCGAAGCCGGGTGGAATCTTTCCAGGTCGACGTCCTGGTCGATGAGGACCATTTCACACATCCCCGTGTCATCGCTGGTCACGTGCGACTGCCGGATGTGAGCCAGGATAATAGCCGGGTTGTCCAAGAAAGCCATCCTACTCTGCCAGGTTCTGTTGCCTTCCCCTACTATCTTCTCTGATCCATGCTGAACCAACGTCTTCTCTACCTGCTGGAGGAAACACAGGACAGACGCCGGAGGGGACAAGCTTAGGAAACGACTGGGTGCCAAATGGGATTGTAGGGAGTCCTTGACTCACAACCGCTCAAAGTTACAAAAAGGGACTCGTGGCTGTTTTTCACACTTGATGACCGTTGAAGCAACCCCATGATTGCGTAATCAAAATTCGGACGCTGGGCAACTGACTCCTATTGAGGACGGTTGCAGCATCCGGGGGGGGAGGGGGGGATCACGTGATTCCCCTTTTGCAGGTTCCCTTAACAACCATGTTACTCATTTAATGCCCCTCAGAATGGAACGGGACAACTGGCCGCGGGTCCATTGAGCAATTCAATTTAATTTATTTAAAATAAATTTAAAAAATATATTTTCATTGTTGTCCTTTGCGCATTTCGCTTCGTCCTTCCTTTCGCCTCTTTTCTTTCATGATTCAATTTCATCATTTCTTTGATACGGGTGTAATAAGTAGTTGCTCCCCCTCTTTGCCCCATAATAACCCCCCAGCGAAGTGGGCTGGGCTGAGAGGGGGGGACTGGACGGAAGTCACCCAGCTGGTTTTCATGTATAAGGTGGGACTAGAACTCACCGTCTCCTGGGGATTGACCCCCCCAAATCACCCAGCCATCCTTCGTACCCAAGGTGGGACTAGAACTCACAGTCTCCTGGTGAGTGACCCAGAGTCACCCAGCTGGCTTTCGTGGATAAGGTGGGACTAGAACTCACAGTCTCCTGGTGAGTGACCCAGAGTCACCCAGCTGGCTTTTGTGGATAAGGTGAGACTAGGACTCACAGTCTCCTGGTGATTGACCCCCAAATCACCCAGCCATCCTTCGTACCCAAGGTGGGACTAGAACTCACAGTCTCCTGGTGAGTGACCCAGAGTCACCCAGCTGGCTTTCGTGGATAAGGTGAGACTAGGACTCACAGTCTCCTGGTGATTGACCCCCCAAATCACCCAGCCATCCTTCGTACCCAAGGTGGGACTAGAACTCACAGTCTCCTG
>NW_015398094.1:3718-7092 GCF_001527695.2 Protobothrops mucrosquamatus
AGCTGGCTTTCGTGGATAAGGTGAGACTAGGACTCACAGTCTCCTGGTGATTGACCCCCCAAATCACCCAGCCATCCTTCGTACCCAAGGTGGGACTAGAACTCACAGTCTCCTGATGAGTGACCCAGAGTCACCCAGCTGGCTTTTGTGGATAAGGTGAGACTAGGACTCACAGTCTCCTGGTGATTGACCTCCAAATCACCCAACCATCTTTCGTGCCCAAGGTGGGACTAGAACTCACAGTCTCCTGGTGAGTGACCCAGAGTCACCCAGCTGGCTTTCGTGGATAAGGTGAGACTAGGACTCACAGTCTCCTGGTGATTGACCCCCAAATCACCCAGCCATCCTTCGTACCCAAGGTGGGACTAGAACTCACAGTCTCCTGGTGAGTGACCCAGAGTCACCCAGCTGGCTTTCATGGATAAGGTGGGACTAGAACTCATAGTATCCTGGTTTCACTACACCAGATGGGCCCCTTATAACATCCAGTAGGCACGGCACATGTGTCAGCAGACTTTACCTGCTTACAAAATCTCCTAAGAAGGGCTGCTACCCACTTAAAAAGGTGTTAGTGGTTGACTTTGTTTCTATTTGTGTAAATACGAAAATCCGAAGCAAAGCAAAATACCGTTGAGTTTGGCAAATGGAAATCCTTCTTTCTTCCTTGAGGTGGAATAATATTGCTGCTAATCAGGGCAAAATCCTTGTCCAATCAATTCAGTCGGGACCCACCCCTGGACCAATCAAAGGCTTTTAACCCAGTGCTAATTCAGGATGGGCAGGAGATAAATTGAGGTCTGCCGGTGACATCTCGGGGTGATTTAAAGCTTTCCATTGGCCGCACAAGTTTTTGACATCCGGGAAATTTATTTCCTAACAAGGACACTCAATCATGGGAGACTCCCAAGTGCAGGAGAAGGGCTGTGGAAAAAAAGTTTGTTCCGTCAGCTTTCTTAAACTGGCCGTGCATTTTTGGGGGGAGGGGAGAAAAAAAAATGTTGGCATCGCCAATTCTTTTTCCGATCTAGCATTCCCGTGGCCTTCTGCATGTGAGTGTGTGTGTGCATTTATATACATTGCACAAATTATCTGTAAGCAACCTGGACAGATTGCATTTAATGCACTATTTAGGTCGCTGGTTTGGGCCACAATAAGATCGTTTAGCGTGACTTGCTCCCTGTTTATATACAGCGCACTGATGATGTTACCTAGGTGGGTAATGAAATGTCTGCAGAAAGCCACCAATTTCAGAGACCACCAAGGACCCTTCATTTCAACCCCAAGCTACATGCATTCTCTTCTACCTGTAACACATATGTAACATGATTAAGGAATCAAGAAGGGATTAGCTCATGATGTTACAGAGGTCAGCTCTTCTTAAGCTTCGGTACGGCTATGTGAAAATGCCCAAGTTCTTTTTTTCCAATTCGACAGAAGGCTACTCTAGCCAGATAGCTGAGTTTATTAGTTAATAAAAAGCAGTTCTTGGCTACTCCATCCTAGGGCAAACCGCACAGCCAAAAGATCTTTTTTTAAAAAAATAATAATAATAATGACACTGGTCCTATGAAAAGGAAAGCAGTTTTGCTTTGCCAGAGCTAATGTCTTTCTTCTTCTTCTTCTTCTTCTTCTTCTTCTTCTTCTTCTTCTTCTTCTTCTTCTTCTTCTTCTTCTTCTTCTTCTTCTTCTTCTTCTTCTTCTTCTTCTTCTTCTTCTTCTTCTTCTTCTTCTTCTTCTTCCTTCTTCTTCTTCTTCTTCTTCTTCTTCTTCTTCTTCTTCTTCTTCTATTATTATTATTATTATTATTATTATTATTATTATTATTATTATTATTATTATTATTATTATTATTATTATTATGTAACAGCTTGAAGCACCTCAAAGACCTACGGTTGGGCACTGAAGAAGCCAAATCCCAGTCCAAAAAAAAAATCACGGCTGCCCCATCCATGCTGTCACACGAAGGCTGGCATTTTAATTGTGTATTTATAAGATGGTTAATGGTTAGTTAATTTACCTCCCACACTATTATTGTGCTTGAAAATGATTTAATGTCTGTCGAGGGAGTTAAACAACAGGCTTAACAGCAGATGCACAGGCCCACTTATTTATTTATTTCCCTCTTCCTGCCGCTGCTGAACCCCGACTTCACACGGTTTATAGCCTGGGAGGCTTGACAAGGATGCGGGCTTTCTTAATAGCTCCCACAACTGGGTTGGCACCCTTTCAACTTCCGCGGTAGCCAAAGAGGAAACGGACTATAATTTGTAAATACACCACTCCCGTGCCAGGACGAGAGGCGGTGGGCAAAACAGCAGCACAGCAGAGAAGAATCACAACCCGGTCGCACAATTTTGTTTTTTTTTTGTTGTCTGTTTTTGGAAAGAGGTTGGTTGGGCCGATCTCAAAATAAAAAATAAAAAATGGAAGAAGCGAAGTGGCGTTTGTTAAGCGGCAAAGTTCTCATCCCCTCGCATCTGCTAGGCCCTCTGCTACCACGCCGGGCTTCGTTCGTTTTTCTTTTTAAATAATTGTGAAATGTAAACATGCCCACGTGACTGACGAGCGTTCGTTTAGTGTCCGCTCAAAGTTACAGCAGCACTGGGGGGAAAAAGGGACTTACGATTGTTTTTCACACTTCACGACCGTGGGTCACGTGATCCAAACTGAGACACTTGGCAACTGGTTCATATTTACGACGGTCGCGGCGTCCCGGGAGGGATCACGTGACGCCCTTTTGCGACCTTCGGACGAGCAAAGTCAATGGGGAAGAAGCCGGATTCGTTTTAACAACCGTGGGACCAATTTAACAACGGCAGGGATCCCTTAACAACTGATCTCTGTGCCAAAATGCATGCTACATCTTGGCTACGTCTGGCAAAACAGCGGCGTAAAAGGAGCAAGAATCACGAAATACACTTTGCATGTGGAAACGAGGCACCGCAAGAGAGGTTCCTCGGAACCGAATCCGTTCCTAGCAACCTCGTCACAAACCATCTTATTATACGGGGCTCACAGGAAGACTCAGGAGAGTAAAGCGTCCTGATTACCGAGAGTAAATTGGAACCTGAAAAATAATCTCTATTTTCCTTACTGTGCTCTCAAAATTATAGCCCCCGGTTCCTCGTGTTCAGAGCGAGCGAAAAATGATTACTGTAAGTGAGCTGTGTCTCCCAAATCGTTAATAAAGAATGGAGTCCCAGTGCATCTTAAGGAGAGGGAAAAAAAAGATTTTCCCCCCCCTCCTACAGATAGATACCGCTTTAGAGAGATGTGTGAGGTTAGCAAGGAAGGGATTGTGGGGGGAGGAAATCACAGTTTTTGCAAGAACACATCAAGAGTTTGTCAGCTGCAGCTTTTTTTTTTTTTTTTTT
>NW_015398095.1:0-1212 GCF_001527695.2 Protobothrops mucrosquamatus
TGGTGCTCTCTGAGCTGGGTGGCTTCCTTGCAGACGTTTCATGACCCAACTAGGGAACGCCATCCGTGCTAGAAGGGGGTGGGGTCAACAAGCCCCCAGAGCGCAACCCCGTTCTTCCCCGTCTGCCCCTTCCCTCACTATGGTGGGACGTGCCGGCCCAGAGTGCAGTGGGGATGGTGGTGTTGGTGGCAGGCCGAGCGAGTCCCCTCCTCGTCCCTCGTCCCCCGGAGTAGCCCTCAAGCGGCACCAACGCAGGCCGGTGAACCCTTTCTCCTCCTGTCTTTTTTCCCTTTCCCCCCCCCCCGGCTCCTTTTCCCGCTTCGTCCCTCCAGACGACGAAGAGGAGGATCTGTGCCACCTGGAGAGCCCCCTGGTTGTCAAGAAGAAGAAACGGGGGCCGAAGAAGCAGAAGGAGAACAAGCCGGGGAAACCCCGGAAGCGCAAGAAATTAGTAAGTCGCGCCAGCCGGGCCTTTTCCCTGCAAAGCGGACGACTGTTCGATGTCGTCGCGGGGGGGGGGTTGCTTGCTTTCGTGGGGAATCCGTTGGGGTGACAGGGCGGTAACCCTAAAACAAGTTCCGGCCTTCCCTATCCCTGTATCGTTCCTGACCGTCGGCGGAGGAGGAGAACCGGTTCAGAAAAAAAATAAAAAATAAAAATGGAAGCTCGGCTGGGCACCCCGCCAGGATTTCTGGCCTTCATTTTCACCCATGAAACTGCCCTCCCTGTGATTGGAAGGACCGGCTTTCCCCAGTGTGACCCACCAGAATGGGGAGGCAGGGGGGCGTCGGGGGTCCCCTCTCTTAAGGGGGTCCCATCTGGCGGGACCAGGAAGAAGGGCCTCCTCCGTGGTGGCTCCCTCCCTCCCTGCAGAGATCAGATTCGCCCCCCCTTCGGTGGGTTCGAAATGCGCTGGCCTTGTGCGAGCCTCGATTCGCACACTCCGTTCTGATGTGGGGGGGGCTGCATCGGCTTGGCAGGTGAGCGAGGATGAGTTCGAGTCCGACCGAGAGGAGTACCGGGCGAAGTCGGAGAGCGGCGGCAGCGATTATGGCGGGGTGGGCAAGAAGAAAAGGCGCAAACATCGGGAGAAGAAAGAGAAGAAGACCAAGCGGCGGAAAAAGGCGGAGGAAGACGGGATGCAAAAGCCAAAGGTAGGAAAGGTCTTGGGGGGGGGAGCTTGGAGCCCCGGCCTCCTCCTCCCCTCCTCTT
>NW_015398095.1:5119-7092 GCF_001527695.2 Protobothrops mucrosquamatus
TCTCCTTTTCTCTCTCTCTCCCTCTCTCTTTTTCTCTCTCCCTTTCCCTTTTTCTCTCCCTTTCTCTCTTTCTCTTTCTCTCCCTTTCTCTCTCTCTCTCTCTCTCCCCCTTTCTCTTTCTCTCTCTTTCCCGCTTTCTCTTTCTCTCTCTCTTTCCCGCTTTCTCTTTCTCTCCCTTATTCTCTCTCTCTCTCTCCCTCTCTCTCTGCCTTCCTAAGCTCGGCGTCCTCGTTCAGCCAAAGCCCTGGAACGTCCCAGGGCGCCCGGCGGCCTCTGCCTCCCAGACCTCCTCTGGCTGCCAGCCTGCAGTTCAAGCCAGGCCAGGCTGAGCTCCCGTCAGCCGCGGGGGAAGCCGTCAGTGGCCTTGGCAGCCCCCCCCTTCTGCTGTCTCCCCGGCTTCGGCTTGGCGGGCAGAGCCCTGCTCGGCTGCCAACACCGGCTCTGTGACCAAGGGCAGAAATCTGGCAGCGGCCGTCGCCAGGCCACCTGGGCCTCGCCAGCTTTAATAAAGGCGGTGATTTATTCCAGGTGCTGGGGGGGGGGGACAGGCCCAGCGGCGGGGCCTGCCTCTAATTAGCTTTAAATTGTTGGGCACTTGCAGGGCTGTGGAGTCGGTAGATAAATGTTCGGACTCTGACTCCTCACTTTTTTGTACTTCCGACTCCGACTCCTCTGTATTAATATGCAAATGTATTTTATACGTTCCTTGAAGGAAAGAAAGGCAACATACATGTCATTACCACAGGACTACTGGCAGAACACAACACTATGGAAAGTATAAGTTTTGCCGCTCCTAATTGTGCGTTGCGTGCCATATAGTGAAGCACATGAAAAGCATGCTTCTTCACGGTCACTTAACGTGTTCGTTTTGCGGTTACGTGAGGCACTGCACGCATTGGTCTTTATTCTTACAGTAGAGAAGTCATTAATTGTAACTTTTTGTGAATTGGGACATTTAAACTTGCTTTTTTTAAAATTCCAATCTAAATATAGTAGGAGTCGGAGTCGGTGCATTGTTTGCCGACTCCGACTCCAGGTACCCAAAATTTCCTCCGACTCCTCAACTCCGACGCCAACTCCACAGCCCTGGGCACTTGCCTGGGGGGGGGGGAGGCAGATCTGCCACGGCCGGCCCGTTGCTGGAATTGGCCAAAAGGTCCCCGATCAAGAGGGAGTTCCTTTTGCAGCCCTTTCATTTCCCCTTCCTGGCTCTCAGAGGGCTCTGAAGTCCCTGGCTGGGCTTTTGGGGAGCAGCTGTGCTCCTAACACCCCCCCAACAAGGCCGTTGGGAGAGTTGCTTGGTAGCTGCCGTGCTCTGGAAGCGACGTTGAGAACCAGCGCTTTGTCGTCGCTCTTGGGAACCCTGGAATCGGAGGGGAGGGAAGAAAGGGTCCTCCAGCCTTTGGGATCCCAGAGTCTCTTGGGGTGCTTTGGGCTGTGGGTAAAGACACCCCTGAACTGGGGGGAGGTGCAGCCCGGCGCTGCTAAGGCTTGTGTGGGTGCAGGGGGTCTGAGGAGCCTCTCCCCTCCAATGGGGACCGGCCCAGAATCACAGAGTTTGGAAGGGACCTTGGAGGTCTTCTAGTCCAGCCCCCTGCTCAGGCAGGAGACCCTACACAGAACCACGGAGTTGGAAGGGACCTCGGAGGTCTTCTAGTCCAGCCCCCTGCTCAGGCGGGAGATCCTACACAGAATCAGGGAGTTGGAAGGGACCTCGGAGGTCTTCTAGTCCAGCCCCCTGCTCAAGCAGGAGACCCTGTACAGAATCACGGAGTTGGAAGGGACCTTGGAGGTCTTCTAGTCCAGCCCCCTGCTCAGGCAGGAGACCCTGTACAGAATCACGGAGTTGGAAGGGACCTTGGAGGTCTTCTAGTCCAGCCCCCTGCTCAAGCAGATGATCCTGTACAGAATCACGGAGTTGGAAGGGACCTCGGAGGTCTTCTAGTCCAGCCCCCTGCTCAAGCAGGAGACCC
>NW_015398096.1:0-7091 GCF_001527695.2 Protobothrops mucrosquamatus
CAGCCTACCTCACTGAGTTGTTGTGTGGAAAATAGGAAAAGGAAGGAATAGTAGATGTGTTCAGCACCTTGAGTTAGTTAAAAAAAATAGTAGAGGCAGGATAAAAATAAACAAGTTTTGTTATGGCTGTGTTGATGTTAGGAAATGTATTGATTAACTTACTGTTTTGTTGTACAGTGTAATGGTCTAGATACAGTACGCTATTGTATTATATTTGCAATTATCTGTAAATGCACACTTAAAAAAAACACCATTACTAGTATTTCGTGTTTACCCATTCTCTAATGCTATAGAATTTGCAGGTTTTTGTGTGGAATTATTGTTTAAGGCGACAGAGATCATAATGGCGCCCAACAGGTGTGTGTTTCCCCCCCCCCAAAAAAAGTTCTCCTCTTTTATACCATTGTGACACCAGAATCCCCCTTAAAATTTTAATTCTTCATAAGATGCTTTTCGGCTACTTAATTCCTTATTCTATTGACTTCTGCACTATTCTTTCAGTCTTTTAATCTTCTTACTTTAATGCTTTTGTCTTCCTTTTTTATTTCATATTATTTTCCTCGAAGTCTGAAATCCTTTTTCTTTTCCATCCAGCATTACTTTCCTTCTGCCATCCAGTTTTAGCCAACGCCAGCTGCTTATTTATGGGTTTCTTGAGAAATTTGGTTTTCCATTTTAATTCCTCTCTTTCAGAACGTGACTACACAGCCCATGACTCATTGGGGCATTCTTCTGGCCACATATAATATAGGCTTGTGCATTTTTCTGTCCCCTGATGATCTTCCTAGTGAAGCCTCCTCCTCCTCCTCCTCCTCCTCCTCCTCCTCCTCCTTCCCTGTCCCATGAAACTGCCTGTCAGTTTGCTGGCTGGTGGGGAAAAAAGGGAGCTGTGGACTGTGAGGAAAGCTGCATCCTGACTCCCCATTTTGGCATGTCCTCATGGGCTCCTCCATCCAGAGAGGAAGAGGGCTCAGGCGTTACTAGCACCCATCTATCTATCTATCTATCTATCTATCTATCTATCTATCTATCTATCTATCTATCTATCTATCTATCTATCTATCTATCTATCTATCTATCTATCTATCAATCTATCTATCTATCTATCTATCTATCTATCTATCTATCTATCATTATCTATCTACCTGTCTGTCTAGCATTATTTATCTATCTGCCTGCCTGCCTGCTTACCTATCTATCTATCTATCTATCTATCTATCTATCTATCTATCTATCTATCTATCTATCTATCTATCTATCTATCTATCTATCTATCTATCTACCTACCTACCTACCTACCTACCTACCTATTTATCTATTTGTTTAAAAATGCATACCCACGCACAGAATCCATGTTTTGAGAAATAGTGTGCTAAAAAGGATCACCTGAAATGTACAATTTGATGCTTTTTAAAAAAAAAAAAAAGTTTGCAGAGTTTTACTAAAACTCTGCTGGTGACACTGAATATACTATATGCGTTGTATATAATCCCCTTTTTTTGTACCTTCTCAATATCTGAAGCATTCCTGCCTGGCTGCATTACATAATGAGAAAAAGCTTGAAAGGTGGAGGGGGGGGGGAAAGTTCTCATAAGATTTACTGGTATTAAAATCTAGGAAGCCAAAGAGGCTGCAGATTGCAGAGAGGCATGTACATTCCTGGGTCACTTTCTAACTCTGTAAGTGTAAGACAGAACTCTTTTGAAATCCTCTTCGGCCTTAGAATAAAGTTTGAAAGCCAGTTCTCTTTCGTTGGACTGAGTGAGCGGTGTTCACCACAACTGCAAGCAACTTTTGTTTTTCTTACATCACAAATTAGGGCACCCCTTAAGGAATTAAAGCCGTAGCATCCATGCATCAGAGGAAAGAGATTCATAAATTTCTTGGATTTGCAGAAGTAATGGGGAAAAAATGTAATAAGTTAAACAGGCACGATAGTGGTGCTAATGGTGGGAATGGGAAAAAAACGTAACTGAAGGAATAAAGTGATATATTCTATGGGGGGGGGGAAGCAGGACTATTCTACATTGCAACATTTTGTCGCACGTCCTGTTCACCCTCTTGAAAAGTGAGCAGTTAGAAGCTCTCTTTGCCTTCAGAAAAATCCCTTTTTGTACAATTGCCAGCCGTACTCCTAGAATTCCCTTGCAATTGCTTGAGACGTGAAAACCCTCACGTCTGGATGATTGAATGGATCTTTAAAAGGAAAGCTAAATTAAATATTATCTTAATCCACAATAAAACATACTCTCTTGATTACCTTCTCCCTTCTCTCCAAGGCTTATTAAATAAGTAAATAGTTGCGGTGAATATTGTTATAATTGTTTCCTCCTTTGATTTTTCATTTCCTTTCTTGTCATCATTTTTCAGCAGCAGTTGCAGCAGCTGTAAAACAGACCTTTCAACAAGATCATTAATTGCATGGAAATTAATCTCTCTCTCTCTCTCTCTCTCTCTCTCTCTCTCTTTTTTTTTTTTTTTTTTAAAAAAAGAGCAAATAGAGAAACTCAGGGACTTGTATATGTAGAAATCCATGCTAGTTTTCTGCCTATGGAGAGTCCCTTTGCCTACATCCCATCAGTGAAATTTACAGAGACAGGTCAAGCCCACTTTAGAAGTTGAGATAATCAGAACTTGCAGCTGACTTCCCACTGAGCATGTTTTACTAGAACTGCACATCCAAATGTGTGGGAATTTTCATACAGAGTGTTTACAGCTGAGAAATGGGTTTTTTCTAGCTGCAGTGCTAGTAGGAAAGCTAAGGCTGAGCCAAAAAGCACAGTACTTGCTGGATTCCTGCTGCTTCTATCTCTACGTCTATTTTGAAGTTTCTGGTTAATTTCAAAATATATCCTTCCCAAATACATGCATGCATATATTTTCCCTTACTATATAAGGCGACTACCCCAAAACAGAGGGCACAGATTTGCTCACTGCTGCTTTATATTTGTGTTTGCGGCTATTATGCTCTTAAAAACCATCTCCTTGTTTTAGAAAGAGAGAAGGGAGGGGAAAGAGAGAATATATTAATACATAATCTTTGATCTTGCCTTGCAGGTTACTCCTGCAGGTGGCCAGGAAGAGTTAGTCATATTTGATTTATCCATATTCCTTCTGGAGCGTTCACTTTAAATTGTCTCCATCTAGTGGTCCAGCACCTATGAGAAGGGTGGCACTAGATGAATTTTTTTCTCCCAGAATGATCAATTGCACAGCAAACAAATAGCATCAAGAGCCCAACAGAGGAGATGGTTTTTCCAGGGTCTCAAAAGGTCTCCACCACAAAATAGTCTGAGAGTGTTCTAAGGCAGCGGAGCAGCGTCCTGCCATCTCTCCTGTCTTTTAGCAGAGAGTATGATCTGCAAGATGCTTTTGCTGTAAACATGCCAGTCTCTAGTTGAGGCAGGTTGCTAAACCTGGGCTGAAAGAATCTGGGCCACCATTAGAAGTTAATAAACATCTTTCATGCCAGTTATCTCAGCCCTACTTTCAGGATATAGGTGGCTGCTGTTTCTGGGATTCTACTTTGAGAAACGTCTTAGTTTCACGGCCCAGCTCACATCTTTTAATTTTTCAGCTGAAACATAACAATAGTGGTGGTGGATCAGAACAAAGTCTTAGTCCAACGTTTTGTTTCTCACAGTTCCAACCAGATGCTTCTGGAAGGAATATTCACAAGTAGAAGAGATGGAGATACTCCTCTCGCCTACTTTTTGTTCTTCTGCAAGTAGAATTTGGAATCTAGGAAGT
The DNA here is from genome assembly GCF_001527695.2 of Protobothrops mucrosquamatus. Classification (NCBI taxonomy): domain Eukaryota; kingdom Metazoa; phylum Chordata; class Lepidosauria; order Squamata; family Viperidae; genus Protobothrops; species Protobothrops mucrosquamatus. Next base: position 3,751 of record NW_015398096.1, read on the forward strand.
AACATGAAATTTCCTAGACCCAAGAGTCCTTGATAATTCTATCCTCTTGTGAATTTCTACAGTCTCTTTTTAAAACTATTCAACTTAATGCTCAAGCACTATGTCTTAGGATAGAGCAGTGATGGCGAACCTTTTAGAGACCGAGTGCCCAAAAACTGGCCCCACCCCTGCTCCACCCCCTGCCCCACCTCCGCTCCACCCCCTGCCCTACCCCCACTCCACCCTACCCTGCCTGCCCGCAGGGCCACTCACCACCTCCAGGGCCCGCCACAGATCACCCAGGCAGCCCAGTAGCGCTATGGCGGCCACACCCTCTGCCCACACCCCGCAGCATTGTGCGTGTTGGTGCGTAAGGGCAGAGTCTTGTCTACATTGCCAGGCTGCCATGTCCTTGGCTATGCTGCTCTGCGGGGGCCACGCTCAGGGGCGACTCTCCTCCAGGGGGGCTTCTGGTGAGGAGGGGGTCATGGGCGGAGGCAAGGCTGGGGCAACGGCACGTGTGCCCACAGAGAGGGCTTCGAGTGCCACCTCTGGCACCCGTGCCATAGGTTTGCCACCACTGGGATAGAGAATGTAACAATGATGTGGGAAACATCATTTGTCTATTTATAGCACGGGTGTCAAACTCGATCGCGTGACGTGATGTATCATAATGTATTGTGATGTTGTTTGCCTTTGTGGAGCTGGGGTGGGCGTGGCCTGTGCGTGACACATTCAGCCTGCGGGCCGCCAGTTTTCCACTCCTGGTTTATAGCCTTTTTCCAATTAGCTTCATGGGATGAACTGGATATATGCATAACTCTGGAGAATAAGTTGTCTCCCTCTTCTCTATGACAGCCCATCAACTACAAGAAGACTGCTATCATGTCATAGACTAGACATACCCAGTTCCTGCAACCATTCATTATATACCTTATCCTCCAGTTCCCTAATCCCTTTGTTGCTCTTCTATTGGATTGGGATGGTGTATAGAACTCTTTGGCACTGATTTATGGTTTATGTATATTTGTTTCTACAAATATCATGATTGTGTAGACCAGTGGTTCTCAACTTGTGGGTCGGGACCCCATTTGGGGTCGATCAACCATTTTATGGGGGTCGCCAAGCAAGGCTGTCCGCCATTTTTTTGTCCGCCATTTTTCCCCCCTTTTCCGGCGGGTGCCTTACCTCCTTGGGCTGGGCCAGCTGGTGGTCGGCCTGCTCCGTCTCTGCCACTTGCCAGCTATGCCTTGGCCGGCGCAGGGGGCGGAACCACGCATGCGCGGCGCTCCTGGGCAGGGAAAGTCCTCGACTTATGACCGGTTGGGTAGTCCTCGACTTACGACCGGTTTAGTCCTCGACTTACGACCGGTTTAGTCCTCGACTTACGACCGGTTGGGGTCGCGGCATTAAAAAGGTTGAGAACCACTGGTGTAGACTATCTTATAGAAAAAAAGCAATACCCAAGTGGAAATTAGGCTACTTTAAAAAAAAAAAAACAGCTTGGCTTGCTTTATGTGTTTATTTCATAATTCAACCCTGATTCTTCCTTTGAATTATCAAGGTTTCGACACTGATTATTCAATATGTAAAAAAAAAAATAATACATTTCATGTAATTGTGTTCAATGTTATGACATGACAGTGATCTCTTTGAGGGCCAGGGAATGTCAAACACAATATAGCAAAATGCAGTTTGCTAGATAAAAAAAGATTTATTTTATTGCATGGAAGTGTTATAATGCTGCTCCTGGAGAAATGTGAACTAATTGAAGGATTAGATGAAAAAGGTTGCAGAAATGAACACGCAAGAAACCTAAGGGAGTTTTAAGCAAGGAAAGGTCATGTGTAAGTTTAAAGGAGATTATTTACTATGTGGGTATGAAGAGAAGTTATGGCTTGGTTAGATGTCTTAATATTCAGTTGGAGCTCACAATGAATGGCACAGGAGGCAAGGATTCCAAGGAAAGGGGAGGTCAGAAAAGTGTGTCCTGTAGTTATAATTGCCTATACCAGTGATGGCGAACCTTTTAGAGACCGAGTGCCCAAACTGCAACCCAAAACCCACTTATGCATCGTCGGGTGCCGGGTGGGTGTGGCCCATTGGGTGGGCGTGGCTGAGGTGGTAACAGCAGACTGGGTGGGACTAAAAAGTTCAATCAATTCCAACTTTGCAAGATCTTTTTTTTCCCACGAGAAGTTGAAATTGACTGATTGATTGAACCTTTTTTTTTTTNCTATACAATGCATTCCCCATTGACCTAACTCAGGGGTAGGCAACCTCGGCTGTTTTATGACTCACGGACCTCACTGACTCAGGAATTCTGGGAGTTGAAGTCCATGAGTCATAAAAGAGTCGAGGTTGCCTACCCCTGCGCCTAGCTTGTTAGAAGCCAGCTGGGAAGGTCACAAATGGTAATCAAATGACCCCAGGACAGGGCGACTGTAGTAAATACTTGCTGGTTGCCGAGTGCTCAAATTTTGATTACATGACTGTAGGGATGCTGCAACCAAAGTTGTAAGTGCAAGGATCAAATTGTAAGTCACTTTTTTCCCCAGTTCTGCTGTAACTTGGAACAGTCGCTAAATGAACGGTTGTAAGTTGAGAACTACCTGTAAAAGATTTAGCATCCCGTTTTTCTTCAAATAAAGTTGTTCATCTCTCAGGAAGGCCATTTACTGGTGATAATTATATTTCCAACTTCTAGTCTTTTGTTAATGTTCTCTGCTTATTGAATTTGGATATCTAATCTACTGTCTACTTATCAACAGGTAATATAGATATATTCTTAATGATGATACTCTGCATTACAACAATGATTGGAAACTGGCCACACACTGATGCATGCATGCACATAAACACACTCAAGGATTAAATAATCAGAGACAAAGGAGCTGAGGGACAGGAAAAAGTGAAAAAAAAATCTACTTTCTCTGGTGTAAATTCCCACGATCAGTAGCACTGTTATGGTAAAAATTGAGTAAATTGAGGGGAAGTAGCAAAAAGAGGAAAACAGGGACAGGAAAAGCAGCTATTAACTTGAAGAATAAATAGTATGGCTATTATTAGAACAAGTGAGAACTGATTGGTGGTGGGGGGGCTGGGTAGGTTCCTGATGTATATTGAATAATAATATCTCCACTGAACATAGTATATATGCCTCTAGATTTCTTATTATCAAACACAGTTGGCTTCCAGTCAAATTCTCGAAAATCTTTTTTTATTAACTTGTCTGTGTTCAAGTTCCACCTTTACTTTGCTATGCCAGTATCTGCATCTGATCCTCGAAATTCCCTATTAAAAATACAGCAACCCTGAATATCTAATAATAATAATAATAATGATAAAGTTGGAAGGGACCT
>NW_015398097.1:0-1730 GCF_001527695.2 Protobothrops mucrosquamatus
ATAATTTTTAAGAGGGGTTTTTTAGAGGGTTTTTAATTACTTTTTAATTAGACAATTTAAATATTTCATTTTAATTAATTTTAACTTGTGATTGTTAGTGGTGTTTTTAATTGATTGTCAGCCGCCCTGAGTCCGCAAGGAGAAGGGCGGGATATAAATTCAAATAATAAATAAATAAATAAATAAATAAATAAATAAACATCTTCTTTACATCGTGGTGACCAAAAGTAGAAGGATAGTGTTAAGTCAAAATATGTTAATGAATTCCTCAAGATAACATGCAACTTGAGAAGCACAACATGGTGGCAAAGAAGCCAGTGGGCATTAATATTAAATATTATGCCCTGCTGAACTTTTCCAATACAGGTGGTCCTCAACTTACAACAGTTCATTTAGTGACCGTTCAAACTTACAACGGCACTGAAGAAGTGTCTTGTGACCATTTCCCCACACGTATGACCGTTGCAGCAGAAGCTTTGGGAGGGGATAGTTTAGGACCCAATACACCTGACAGGGAACCCGCCTAACACAGTCTTAATACAGGTAGCCCTCACAACAGTTCATTTAGCGACCGTTCAAAGTTACAACAACACAGGAAAAAAAGTGACCTAAGACCCTTTTTCAGCTTAACAACCGTAGCAGCATCCCCGTGGTCACGTGATCAAAATTCAGAGGCTTGGCAACTGGCATGTACTTATGATGGTTGCAGGGTCCCGGGGATCATGTGATCCCCTTTTGCGACCTTCCGACAAGCAAAGTCAATGGGGAAGCCAGATTCACTTAACAAAACTGTGTGACTAACTTAACAACTGCAGAGGTTCATTTAACAACTGTGGCAAGAAATGCCCTAAAATGAGGCAAAACTCACTTAACAAATGTCTCACTTAGCAACAGGAACCTGGGGCTCAATTGCGGTCATAATTTGAGGACTACCTGCCTGTATTTGATAACGCAAGTCCAGGAAGCATCCATCTACCTGTCCATGTTTCAAGCCAAAAGATAAGCTCTCCTCTATCTCCTTTTTTCCCTCCTTCTCTCTGAACTCTAACCACAAGAATAATCGTGTTTAACAAGACTGCCCTTGTCTTGTCTACAAAACATCATTCTTAAGCTGCAAATGTTTTGGCACCGGAAGCTGGAGCTTCCAGCCCGAGTCGGAGAAGACGTTTATTTTAATGACCGTGGTGTAAATAGAGCATCCTTTATTCCCTTTCCTTGAAAACTGTTTATACTTGCTTTTGCAGAAAAATCGTAACTCTGCGGGCCACGGAGGGCTTGGGAAGAGCGCTGGGAGAAAAGTGACCTTGCGGATTAATGGTCAGCTCCCAGGGAACAGGGGCAGATCCCAAGGATTTTGCTGTCCTCTCCTACCGGAAGTCCGTGCACAATCTTCACATTGCCCGCCATTTGGGAGACTTTGCATCTCTGTCTTCGAACTTTGCTCACACAGTCCTGGGCTTGGGGGTAGAGGGGGGGGGGAATGACATCAACCGATCCCTTTTGCTCCCTTTCATCCTGCTGAGATGAAAGGCTTCCAAAAATCCTAGAATTAAGGAGAAATTTCCTGACAGTGAGAACGATTAATCCGTGGAACGACTCGCCTCCAGAAGTTGTGGGTGCTCCATCCCTGGAGGTTTTTAAGAGGAGACTGGACAGCCATTTGTCTGAAATGCTATAGGGCAGTGATGGCGAACCTTTTAGAGACCAAGTGCCCAAATTGCAACCCAAAA
>NW_015398097.1:4666-7091 GCF_001527695.2 Protobothrops mucrosquamatus
CAGTGGCCTTCCGGGTGCGCTTTAAGGTGTTAGTTACCACCTTTAAAGCGCTCCATGGCATCGGACCTGGATATCTCCGAGACCGCCTTCTGCCACAGATTCCCTCTCACAGACCGGTACGCTCCCACAGAGCGGGCCTCCTCAGGGTGCCGTCGGCCAAGCAGTGTCGGCTGGCGACCCCCAGGGGGAGGGCCTTCTCGGTGGGAGCCCCCACCCTCTGGAACGAACTACCCCCCGAGATCCGGACGATTCCGGATCTCCTAACTTTCCGCCGCGCCCTCAAGACATGGCTTTTTCGGCAAGCGGGTCTGACCTAGGGTGAATTTTAAATAGGGACAATTTTAAGGATTTTAACAAGACACAGCGACAAATATTTGGTTTTTAATTGGCTTTTAGAGGGGAAATGTTTTATACTGTTTTAACATGCTGTGAGCCGCCCTGAGTCCCATGGGGAGAAGGGCGGCATATAAGTTGTGACAAATAAAAAAAAAAAAATTATTATTATTATTATTATTATTATTATTATTATTATTATTATTATTTGTTAATTTGATAATTTGATTGTTAAGTGAATCTGGCTTCCCCGTTGCCTTTGCTTCCCAGAAGTTCACAAAAGAGGAAATCACGTGATCCCAGGACCCAGCAACCGTCATAAATATGAGTCAGTTGCCAGATGTCTGAATTTTGATCATGTGACCAAGGGGGATGCCGCAACGGTCATAAGTGTGAAAAACAGTCATTTCGGTGCCGTTGTAACTTTGAATGGTCGCTAAACGAATGAGTGAAAGAATGAAACGAGGGCTACCTATATTTAAAATTTACTAGTAAAGGTGAGACGGCCCTTTCGTAGAATGACTTGGATTCTACGTGTGGAACTTATTTTCATCCATTGTTGAAAATTTTAAATACAGGTAGTCCTCGACTTATAACCATATATAATGCCTGTAAGCCATGATGGTCATAAAATGAGTCATCACATGACTGATCCAATTTGCAACTTGTGTTTGTTCGTTTACGGCGACTGTTGTTCACGATGGGATGTTTTGCCAAAAGCCAGAAATAAACGCCATTTTTGGCAAAACATTGTAAAAAAAAACAACCACGTGACTACAGGCTGTGAAGGGAAGCCATTGCCAAGGGCCCAAAACGCAGTCATGTGACTGCCGGGGGGGGGGGTGGCACGGCTGTCAGAACTTCGAATGTCGTAGGTACCTTTGGGGGAGGCCTGTCATAAGTTGGAACGGTTGCTAAGCAACCGGTCGTAAGTCAAGGACTACCTGTATTCCATTCATGACTTTCCTTGCTTTGGTTTAGACCAGGGGTAGGCAACCTTGGCTCTTTTATGACTTGTGGACTTCAGCTCCCAGAATTCCTGAGCCAGCATGGCTCAGCTTGGAAACTTCTCCATTTCTCCTCAGCATGGCTGGCTCAGGAATTCTGGGAGTTGAAGTCCACGAGTCATAAAAGAGCCAAGGTTGCCTACCCCTGGTTTAGACTGTTTTCTCCTGTGCCTGCTGCACAATTCTGAGCTTTTCCACTTCCGCAGTGTTAATACAGGAAGCAAATATCGTTCACATGTCGCAGTCCTTGGGAGATAAGCCTCACATGCGGAATCCTACTGGATCAGACTTAACGTTCCTAGGCTAGCGTCCCTTTTCTCACAAAAGCCAATGTTGTCACCGTTTTGTCTTCAAATGTGGTCCTCAGAAATTAAGTTCACATATCCTGAAGCAGAGAGAGAGAGAGAGAGAGAGAGAGAGAGAGGAATAAATGGATGGATGGACAGACGGATGGATGATGATGGAGATGGATGGATGGATGGATGGATGGATGGATGGATGGATGGATGGATAGATAGATAGATAGATAGATAGATAGATAGATAGATAGATAGATAGATAGATAGATGATAGATAGATAGATAGATAGATAGATAGATAGATAGATGATAGATAGATAGATAGATAGATAGATAGATAGATAGATAGATAGATAGATAGATAGATAGATAGATAGATAGATAGATAGATAATCGCCACAACTACTTAATAGGAACTCTACATTAAGATATGCATGTAAGTTTCACTCTCTAAAGCATGCTTGTTTTCCTCATTTGTCGTACGTATTTCTGCATGCTTTCTAACGCGTCTTGTACTCCTCCCGCTATACAAAAAGCTGATCATTTGCTTTGCATTTGAATCAACAATGTCGGTAATGACAGGAGAGAAAAAAAACCATGCCTGCAAATAATAATAATATGATTAAAGTTTGGGAATGGAATGCTTGGAAATAAACTTCTCCTCTGAATTTGGTACAAGCTGACCTCAAAACAGTTCTGAAATGTATGTTTACTTCAGCTCATATGGAGCTCCCAATGTTATCCAAACATCGTTCTTTTCGCTTGCCGTCACTGCAGAACCCCAAA
>NW_015398098.1:0-1233 GCF_001527695.2 Protobothrops mucrosquamatus
ATGGATGGAAAAAGTGATAGGGCTAGCAGAAATTAAAAAAAAAATTGACTGCTTTAATTAAAGAAAAAACCATACCCAGCTTTATTTCTATTTGGAAACTGTTTCTGGATGTGCTGGAGACAGGAAAAAAAAAACTCTTGAGGTTGGGTTTTGCTGATTAATATAGTTTGTTATTACAGAAACGGCTAGTATTTGTTAAATTGGTAGAATAAAAAGTTGAGGATGTAATTCTATCCTGTTCTTTACTGGTCTGAAAAAAGTCAGAAGTAAATGCTTCCCCCCCCCCCCCGCTTTCCCCCTGTATCTACACCTTTCTTTCTCCTTTCTTCCCCTTCCACATTTTTGTATCATTATATTTAGCTGTATTTTGTATTACAATAATTTTAATAAAATTTGGAAGGAAGGAAGGAAGGAATAGAGAGGGTGGAGGGGAGGAGGGAATGAATAGAGAGGAGGGAGGGAGTTGAGGGAGGGAGAGAGGAGTAGAAGAGGCAGGGGAGAGTGGGAGAAGAAGGAGGGAGGGAGGGAAGAAAGGAGGGAGGGAGGGAGGAAGGAAGGAAGGAAGGAAGGAAGGAGGGTTGTTTTTTCAGAAACCTTTTCATTACACTATCCCAGTGATGGCGAACCTTTTAGAGACCGAGTGCCCAAACTGCAACCCAAAACCCACTTATGCATCGTCAGGTGCTGGGTGGGTGTGGCCGATTGGATGGGCGTGGCCCATTGGGTGGGCGTGGCTGCAGTGGTAATGGCAGACTGGGTGGGACTAAAAAGTTCAATCAATTCCAACTTTGCAAGATCTTTTTTTTCCCCACGAGAAGTTGAAATTGACTGATTGATTGAATCTTTTTTTTTTTTTTGCACACGGTGGTGGAGGCCTAAAGCGAAAAGGTTTTATAAAACCCAGCTGAAGGCCTAGGACTGGGGCGACGGCGCGCGTGCCCACAGAGAAGGCTCTGAGTGCCACCTCTGGCACCCGTGCCATAGGTTCCCCACCACTGCACTATCCTGTGACCAAATACTAATATATCTTGGGGAATTTTCAATATTTAATTCACTAAAATTCTCATCCAATAATGCATAGTTGGAAGGGGTAACTGATCAACTGAATGCTAACCCAATGAGTAACCCAATATCATCCATCATGGCAGCACCTCCAATTCAGCCAGATTCTCCCAAAAAATCGTGGGAGAGGGAGAAGAAGAAGGTTGGGGGCCCCTTGTACAATTCCCTGCC
>NW_015398098.1:5516-7090 GCF_001527695.2 Protobothrops mucrosquamatus
GGCTTTCATGGCCAAGGCGGGACTAGAACTCACCATCTCCTGGTGATTGGCCCAAAGTCTCCTAACTGGCTTTCATGGCCAAGGCGGGACTAGAACTCACCATCTCCTGGTGATTGGCCCAAAGTCTCCTAACTGGCTTTCATGGCTAAGGCGGGACTAGAACTCACCATCTCCTGGTGATTGGCCCAAAGTCTCCTAACTGGCTTTCATGGCCAAGGCGGGACTAGAACTCACCATCTCCTGGTGATTGGCCCGAAGTTACGCAGCCAGCTTTTCTGCCCAAGGTGGGACTAAAACTCACCATCTCCTGGTGATTGGCCCAAAATCACCCAAGATACCCCTGCGTGATTTTCAACCTGGCTATTCCCTGCTCATTGGATTTATGCGGATCCTCAGATTTCTTCCTTGCTACTCCAAATTTACATCAAGGACCATGGTTTGGATGAAGAAAGACGATTCTAGATTAAGATTTAGGAACATGGACATAAAATCTCACTCAATGGAAGGAAAAGCTGATCTGCACTAATGCTGGGTTCAAAACAGTGCCTGTATTGTATTGCAGAGCCATAAAATATTTATTTCCTACTGTTTGTGTGAACCTTGTTTCAATCCCATCAAGTTTTCCCCAAAAAATGGTGGAGTATAAACAGCTGACACCCTAAACACGAGGGGCCGACTTGTAGAGATGTTTTTAATAATACATCCGTGCGACGTTATCAATGCAAAACCAAAACACTTTCATCATTTACTTATGAAATACATGCATCTAGAATTTTGAACAGGCGAAGAGGATAAATTGTGTTTTCCCATGAATAACCAGTTAGGAGATTTTTATTTTTATTTTTTATCCGTGGGATCAGAAGGTATCCGTTCCCACCAAATGCAGAAGCCCCCCCCCCAAAAAAAAAACATTTTATAGATATTATATTTTTAGTCATCTGTGTGCTGATGTTCTACCTGTTACAGGACATTTCCAGTAAAATAGAAACACAGCAGGAGGAACGATTTTAAAACGAAAGCAAGTGTAACGGAAACAAAGATGGTGCTTTTTTATGCCGGTCAATAAAACCTTGACCGTGTTCAAATAGAAAAAAATGAATTGTGAAATATCGGGAACTCATCTGCTGTAACATTAAAATAAATCATGTCACTGTCACTTGTGATATAGTTTTGGAATTATTTGTGATTATTTTTCTTCTTTTTTATGGTGAGATAGGGACATGGGAAAATGCTTTGAATTTTTCCAAATTGGGGGGGGAGTCTCCCACTCCACTCTATCTCCCCACCTCTCTTTTTCTCTCTCTCCCTCTCTCCCTCCCCCCTCTCTCAGGCTCTCTCTCTCCCTCTTTCCCTCTATCTCCCTCTCTTTCTCCCTCCCTCTCTCTCTCCCTCTCTCTCCCTCTCCCTTTCTCTCTCCCTCTCTCCCTCCCTCTAACTCCCTCTCTCTCTCTCTCTCCCTTCTCCTCTCTCTCCCACACACTCTCTCCCTCTTTCCCTCTATCTCCCTCTCTTTCTCCCTCCCTCTCTCTCTCCCTCTCTCTCTCCCTCTCTCTCCCTCTCCCTTTCTCTCTCCC
>NW_015398099.1:0-3060 GCF_001527695.2 Protobothrops mucrosquamatus
GAATTTCATTTCTGATCTCTAATTGAGTGTGTAGGTGAGAAATTGACTATTTGAATTCTGGCCTGATGCTTTTAAGTTAACACATCTCAGATTTAGACCAGTAGGTGGAGAGAAAAAACGTGGAAATTGTTAGTTTGATAAAGGCTATCCATATTTTGTTATAAGCAGAAGTTTCTGGATATTTCCTTTTGCAGAAGTTATGGAATTCCTCAAAAAGGCTTTTGGGTAGTGTTTTTTGTATATTGATTATGGAATTCCAACATATGGACTTTCAGGCTTCTGTCTTGGTGTCCTCCAGATTTTGAGGGCCATAATTCCCCAGCCACCATACAAATAGTTTTTGAGATACAACTGTAATGGGGCCTGCCAATTTGGTTTTATGTTGCAATGATGGCTAAGCGAGATTTCCTTGCTAAACTAACCCCGCCTGTTTCTCTCCCTGATGAAGCTGTTAAACAAATGTGTAAGTCCTCCATACCTTTCGAACCTCAGGTTGGTGAAGAGCAGGACATATATCACTACATCGTGAAGAGCAGGACATATATGACTACATCGTGAAAGCAGCCGTTATTTTCACTGTGCCTGGACCATGTGTGGACTTGTGGAAGCAGCTGCCATTTTGCCATGACTGCCTCTGGGTCAAAATGGTGGCTGCCTCTTTGTCTCTGTCGCCTGGAAGTGGGGACAGACTGTTTTGTTTTGCTACCTTAACATTTTGTAGACTGTGTTAAGGGATTGTGAGTGCCTTAAAAATGGTGGCTGCCTCCGGGAGATCTCCAGAAGAGCAGGCCATGTATCCCTGGGGCACACAATAAGTGGACAAGTACCATTTGCACCATTATTGTGCTGCAGCTACCACAAAAAGCCAATGCAGTCCTAGGTTGCATCAACAGAGGAATAGTGTCAAGACAACAAGAAGAGATAGAATTGCTTTATACAGTTCTGGTGACACTACACTTAGAATACTGTGTCCAGTTCTGGTCACCACGATACAAAATAGTTGTTGAGACCCTGGAAAGTGTACAGAGAAGAGCAGTAAAGATGATAAAGGGTCTGGACGCTATATCGTATGATGATCAGTTGTGGGAGATAGGTATATCTAGGCTATCAAAGGGAATCATTAGGAGGGACATGATAGCTGTCTTCCAGTACTTGAGGTGCTGTCACCAAGAAGAGGTGATTGACTTACTCTCTAGGTCACCTAAGGGCAGGATAAGTAGTAATGGATGGAACTTTAGGACAAGTAGTGGATGGGGGTTTATTAAAGTGAGATACAACATACCGTGTTTTCCCCAAAATAAAACCGGGTCTTTTTTTGCCTCCAAAAGAGGCACCAGGTCTTATTTTCGGGGGATGTCTTTTATACAAGCCCACCAGCCAGTCCACTTCTTCTGCATTCCAGCCTATATTTCGCCGTCGGGCCTTTCCGGAAGGCCACTGCCTGAATCCACTCAGCTATGGATTCAATCCATAGCTGAGTTCTAGGCTGCAGATGCCTTGCAGAACCGAGCTATGGATTGACTGAATAGCTGGATTCTCAGCTACAAAGGCCTTCCAGAAAGGCCTCTGACTGCAAAATGCAGGCCTGGGAATGCCACAGAAGTGGGCTAGTGAGAAGAGGCCTGGCTACAAGTGGGTGCAGGGTGCGTGGGGCAGCTCTATACCCCCACCCCTGCTCTAGCTTGATTTTCAGCTATGTGCCTCGCCCCAAAGCTAGGGCTTATTTTCAGGGTAGGCCTTACTTTCGGGGAAACACAGTAGAAGTAAGGAGAAATTTTCTGTCAGTGAGGGGCAATTAATAGAATAGCTTGCCTCCAGGGATTGTGGCTGCTCCTTTACTGGAGATTTTCAAGAACAAGCTGGACAACCAGTATAAGGTTCCTGCCTTGAGCAGCAGGTTAGACTAGAAGACCTCCAGGGTTCCTTCCAAGCCTATAACGCTATTTTTCCATGAATTTAGAGGTAGTTTAGAAAATAGGTACAGAGCAGCTCAATGAACATGCTCTTCATAAGGGTTTTTTAAAAAGTATTTTATTCAGAAAATTAATATAAAGTATAAAATCTCCCCAAAAAGGAATTTTTTAAAAAACAAAACAAAGACAGACAAAACATTTTAAAATAATGAAAAAATGTTCATTAAAAAAGACAAAAATAGATTTACATATATTATCCCCCCCCCCATTTGAGCATTCATGTATTGTTGCAATTTTAGTTGCCTCTCCTTATAAAGTTCTACCTCTTATTTACAACCAATCTAACCTTCCTCTCTCTACTATATAGAGAGGCAAAGTAGTCAATGGGTGAACTAGCAATTAAAACATCAACCCATTTTGTTAACAATCTATACTGCATTTAACTTGTGTAAAGTCTAAAATCTAGAACGGCTTCGTATTTACCCCGAGTCACCCGAATCATTGTCTCTGATCTGTCTAGGATGAAATATCTTTGTTTGATTGTTATTAATAAAACTTTTTCATAAGATTTTGATTGAGAACAATAAGAAAATAATTGTGTCTTATTCCCCAAAATCATAATCCTCTTGGTCGATCCTTTTTCCCAAAAGAGTCCAGTCCAAATGGTTTTCCAGTTAGATATGGGAAGTCCCTTCCCCAGTTACCACTAACTTCATCACATCAACGTCCAGTTCATCATACATCAAATCTGTTAGCTCCAATTCTGTGGAATCCCTATGGTGAGGGATCTTTTAAGCAGTGGCTGTGCTCCCCGTGGCAGCTTTTGGGAAGAGCTCAGTTCACTAAGCCATCCATTCGGGAGTGAGCCATCCATTTGTGTGTTCCAGACCAGAAATGTTTTTCCCCACCACAATCCTTCACATCCTTCTGGGTAACCCACCAGCTGCATATGACAACAATTATTTCCTCCCTGTGATGCTTCCAGCAAATGACATCCAGATGGCAGATGGCTTTTTTTCTGGGTGTAATATAGTCCTCCCTTACCATTTGCCTCATTTAGTAACCATTCAAGATTAGGATGGTATTAAAAAAAAAACAGCTTTGCAAACAATCCTTGCACTTTAAAACCATCAAATTGTCCCAAGAT
>NW_015398099.1:5014-7090 GCF_001527695.2 Protobothrops mucrosquamatus
CATCAAATTGTCCCAAGATCGTGTGATGTCCATTAGCATGCCTCCCAACCAGCTGAAGGCAAGCAAAGTTCATGGAAAAAAGAGAAATAAAATCACCAGTAGCGTTCAGCTGAGGTCTCAGTGTCCGCAGTGATTCATGTAATGAGAAGAGGTCAAAAGCCTGTTTGCAATCAGGTGATTTTTTTTCACTTAGCAGCCGTGAATCCTAGCAACAGAATTGCCAGTCACAATTGTGGTCACTAAGTGAGGACTACCCTCCTTCGTTCATCCCCACCCTTCAGGCTTGTTCTTCCTGCAGTTGATGGGGAGGCGACCGATGTGCAGTAGGGGTGGGGTCTCTCTGGATGGCTCTCCTATTAGAGAGCTGGGGTGCTGTAGGGGTGAAGGTGCCGTTGCTGGGCTAGGAGTGGGGACACCCGAATTCCAGCCTCTCCTCAGCCATGAAAGGTCCCTCGGTGTCAGCCCCACTTGATAGGACCAAGAAGTTAATACACAGGAAGACTCTTAACACTTTCTTTAAAAAAAAATTAGATATCGGGGGTGGGGGGACAGGTGGCAGGCACCGTCGTGAGGTAAGGTGAGGCAGGTGGTGGGGCGAGGGTGGCCTGGCTTTGGTGCGTGGTGCAGGTCCGGGACTGGGCTCAGGCGGAGCAGGGAGGGGAGCCCCGGCTGCCTGTTGGGTATGGGGGCTCCCGGCCCTTACCGTTCGCAGGAATCATTGGAGGTGGGGGAATAGGTGGCAGGCTCACTGGAGGACAAGATTGGATGGTGAGGGCCGAGCCCCAGACATCTCTGCTCTTAACCCCTTTTTTTCTATTGAGACTGAAGGTAATAAGAAAATCTTGCAAGTCTGATTATGTTGTGCCTCCCTCCCCCCACCGAAACTTATGCTCCTGTGAATGAGGGAGGTGTTCGTTTGAGCTTGTTTGTAACATTCTCTCTCTCTGTTGTGGACTTGTGGTAGGTTGCTTATCCCCTAAGGCTGGGGTCCCCAATCCCCGGTCCGTGGACCAGTACTGGGCTGTGGCATGTCAGCAGCCGGTCCGCACAAACAAGCAAAGACCCATCTGTGGGATGCAGGCAGCACACAAAACCAAACACTCTTTGGTGCACGGAAAAACCTTTCTCCACAGAACTGGTCTCTGGTCCCAAACGTTTGGGGACTTCTGCCCTAAAGCTATTTTCTTTACTCTCTGCCCTGGAGGCCTCTGGGCATAGGACTGGCATCTGTGTCACTAAGCAGCCGGTCATTAAGCATGGTGTCACATGACAGTGCCAACTTACATCTGTTCCTCTGCAGTTGTTAAGCAAAAGAATGACTGTGATTTGCAAATTCCTGCTGGCCCTTCCCCACTTATTTTTCTTGTCAGAAGCTAGTGGGAAAGTCACCAATGGAGACTGTGACCATTATAAATGTGCACCCGTTTGTTCCATTTTATGACCTTTCTTGACACAGTTGTGAAGTGAATCGCTGCAGGGTTACGTTAGTAACGGGGTTGGGTTTTTTTGTATTAAAATTTTTATTATTCAAAATCTATATTCTATATAAATAAAAATGTAAATGTTCATTTGTTCAAAATCTTAAATCTCTAAAAGTTCTTCACCGATTGCTTTGACATTTTGACACAACATTGCATTCGAACACGCACGTGTTTTTATATACCTATATTATATAGATGTCACACCTGTGACAGGTAAAAACATGCTTTTTTGAAAAATAGCGCCATCTGTTGGACGTAAAAGCAACACACGCTTTTACCAGACTGAGCCACAGCAACGCGTGGCTGGGTACAGCTAGCATAAAATACAAAGAAAAATAAAATTGTGGGGAAACTAAGGGAAGAAAAAGGGGAAGAAGAAAACCGGGTAGAGGGCGTGAAAAACATTGACTTCCAACTCTTTTTAGCAGAATAGAATATAATGAGGTTACAACTTCAACTTTACTTTTACACAGTCGTTTATACTAGTCATTTCTTAACTAGCCTACCTAATCAGCAAAAGCAAAGTTTCATTTTCTTCCCTCACAAGCCCAAGATTGAGAAGCGATTTCCAAATAAAAACAAAATTAGATATATT
>NW_015398100.1:0-2191 GCF_001527695.2 Protobothrops mucrosquamatus
CCCTCTCTCTCTCTCCCCTCCCTCCCCTCCCTCCCCTCTCTCTCCCTTCCTCCCTCCCTCTCTCTCCCTCTCTCTGTTTTAGGGAAGAGGCAGTTATCTGCATCTTTTTTTTTTAAACAAGTTTTATTAATTTTCCATTTTTACAAAACTTTGGGTATTTAAGGAAGCAACATGGTGGTTGGGTAATACATAGTCCAATAACACGCTTATCCATACATAGATCAGTTTACAGCATCAAAAATTTCCTCTCTGTTTCCCTTAGTCATTATACCAAATTCAAATTAGCAGGTTGCTAGTTATAACTCAACCATTTAAAACATTTATAAACAGCTTTTACATAGCTCCAAATCCTGTTTTTAACTTTTGTCTGGTTTCAATTAGAATATTCCAGTTGGCTTACTGTCCAATAATATTTAAGTTTCGGATAGCCCACGGTTCCCTGCAGTTATCTGCATCTTTAAAGCGGCTGGAGTGTTCAAAGCCAACCTTCATGAATTTCAGAGTTTAGACTTATTTGAGAAGATTCGGGGTTTTTTTAAAAAAAAAATATATATAGAAATTGTCAGGATCTCCATCGTCGGCCTGGCACCTTGCTGGCGTCCTGCCATCAAAGAGGAACGGAGGGGAGAGGCGATCCCGGATTGGGGGGCAGCGGATTGGACATTGGGGGGATGGACAGGATGGGGAACGGTGGTTTGGCTCTTGGTATCGTTGAGCGGGAATTTCAGTTCACTTTCCTGCAACCAACAACTTTAGCAAAAGTCCTTTTCACCTCCGCTTTCCTAAGTGATTGTTTTGGGGCAGGTCTGCCAGCAGTGTTGCTATGGAAGGAGCAGAGGATCGGAGAAGAGGGTCTTTAGGGGTCTTTAATCATGGTACCCCGATTCCACTTAATGACCCATGGCAGCGTCCCCACTTCAAAATCCAGGCACTTCGGCTGCCCATATATTTTGCAACGATGGCAGCATCCCGGGGTCCTCTAATTGCCCATTTTGTGACTTTCTCAGCTGGCCTCCCACAAGCAACTCCTGGGGGGGGGGGTAAAGCCAGATTCCCTTAATGACCCTCCCCAATTCACTTAACAACTGCGCTGTTTCGCTCAATCAACAAAATGGTGGCCAAATCAGGCCGCCTTGCTTAGCAAGGGAAATTCTGGCGCCCACGGTGGTCGTAAGTAAAGGACATAACGGTACATAACTGATTAGTTCTACCCAGCTTGTCGGCAGTCAGAAGCCGTTTTCCCTGATTGACAGCTGGGCTGGAACCGATCCTAACTGGGCGCGTTATGTCCTTTCCGCATTTTTCAAAATCTTCCCATTTAAAACCGCAGAGAGATTCATTTGCTTGCGAGGTTACCGCGCTCGGCACATTTTCCCGGGAACTTGCAAGAGACCCGCGGGTCTGTAGAACATCCAAAAGCGTTCTGAGAGATTTCCCCGAGGGTAAGTCAGGCTTTGGGGACAGGGAGCGAATAAAATGATTAAAAAAAAGAAAAAGGAAAAACCAGCAGCTGTTGGAAAAAAGCCGGAGGGCATGCTTCAGAGAGCTTTCAGTGTGTCTGATAGCAGTTCCTAGACTTTTGGGGTAATGTGACAAAAAGTTGCTGAAATCTAAATAGTAAGAAGGAGGAAAAAACACATTTGTTGGAATATATTCAGAATTATCTGACATGCTCCTTGTCTAATTTAATCTGTAAACTCTTTGAGGCCAGGATATTCTGCCCCTTTTCCTTCCTTCCTTCCTTCCTTCCTTCCTCCCTCCCTCCCTCCCTCCCTCCCTCCCTTCCTTCTCTCCTTCCTTCTTTTCTTCCTTCCTCTTCGTTCCTCTTCCTTCCTTCTTTCCTCTTCCTCTTCCTTCCTTCCCCTTCCTTTCTTCCTCCCACCCTCCCTCTCTCCCTCCCTCCCTGCCTCCCTCCCTTTCTTCTCTCCTTCCTTCCTTCCTTCCTTCCTTCCTTCCTTCCTTCCTTCCTTCCTTCCTTCCTTCCTTCCTTCCTCTTTCTTTCTTTCTTTCTTTCTTTCTTTCTTTCTTTCTTTCTTTCTTTCTTTCTTTCTTTCCCAGTTCTTTCTTTCTTTCCCCTTCTTTCTTTTTTCTTTCTTTCTTTCTTTCTTTCTTTCTTTCTTTCTTTCTTTCTTTCTTTCTTTCTTTCCCAGTTCTTTCTTTCTTTCTTTCTTTCTTTCTTTCCCAGTTCTTT
>NW_015398100.1:3829-7090 GCF_001527695.2 Protobothrops mucrosquamatus
ACTCTGTTATTCCCATTAAGCTCCGGAGCAAGAGCCATGGAAATTCTAAAGAAGTCAGAGTCACATCCAAAAAAACCCAGAGTGTTCTTTCTTTATATTTTGTCTTGGAAAGAAGCTGCTGTAATATCCCCAAGCCGTTGCGAATCAGATGAGTTGGATGTCACTCTGACTTCTTTAGAATTTCCATGGCTCTTGCTCCGGAGCTTAAGGGAATAACAGAGTTGGGAGGGACCTTGGAGGTCTTCTAGTCCAGCCCCCTGCTTGAGCAGAAACCCTATACTATTGCAGACAAATGGTTGTCCGCTCTCTTCTTAAAAACCTCCAGTGTTGGAGCAGCCACCACTTCTGGAGGCAAGCTGTTCCACTGGTTAATTGTTCTGACTGTCAGGAAGTTTCTCCTTAGTTCTAGGTTGCTTCTCTCCTTGATTGGTTTCCATCCATTACCCTTCCTTCCTTCCTTCCTTCCTTCCTTCCTTCCTTCCTTCCTTCCTTCCTTCCTTCCTTCCTTCCTTCCTTCCTTCCTCCCTTCCTCCCTCCCTCCCTCCCTCCCTCCCTCCTTAGTTCCAGGTTGCTTCTCTCCTTGATTAGTTTCCATCCGTTGCTTCTTGTCCTGCCTTCAGGTGCTTTGGAGAATAGCTTGACTCCCTCTTCTTTGGGGCAGCCTCTGAGATATTGGAACACTGCTATCATGTCCCCCCTCGTCTTTCTCTTCATTAAACTGGACATACCTAATTCCAGCAACTGTTCTTCATTTTTTCCCTCTCTTTCCCCCCCCCACCTTAAAAAAAAACCCCAGAGCATTCTTTCTTTATATTTTAGCTTGCAAAGAAGCTGCTGTAGTATCCCCAAGCTGTTGAGAATCAGATGAGGTGGATGTGACTCTGACTTCTTTAGAATTTCCATGGCTCTTGCTCTGGAGCTTAATGGGAATAACAGAGTTGGAAGGGACCTTGGAGGTCTTCTAGTCCAGCCCCCTGATTAAGCAGGAGACCCGATATCATTTCAGACAAGTGTCTGCCCAGTCTCTTCTTAAAAGCCTCCAGTGATGGAGCACCCAAGCCGTTCCACTGGTTAATTGTTCTCACGGTTAGGGAATTTCTCCTTAATTCTAGAGGTTGCTTCTCTCCTTGAGGGAAGACTCAACCAGTGAACAAGGTGGCTTGCTCATCCCCTCTGCATAGATCCCTATCCCTGAGTCCTGCTATGCATTTCTACCCCTCTCCTCACTTTCCGATCTAAAAATTGAAGTTGTCCAAAAGCCAAGGAGATTACACATCACCGGTGAGAAGACGATTTATTGAGGGAAGAATGTTCACACCTGGTGCTCAGCCATGTCAGATGTTTGGTTCTTCCCCTCTTAAATTGGATGGAAGGTAAATTAAAATCTACAGTTCCCCTCTGGAGTCTTGGAAATGGCCGGAGTGTCGCTTAGTTAGCGTTATGATTTATCTTTCGTCATCAATGGGTCTTTTCAGCACAATGGATGTTGTACGTTAGCCACGCATTTTATGAAAAGAAACATACCTCTTTAGCTATTCCATATGTACTTTGATCAATTGTAATGGTTTGTTCATTTGGCGGGGCCTTAATGTGTTGGGTCAACTCAATCATTCTGGTTTAAAGCGACCCTAGTTTATGGCTTTGCCGATCTTGAATTCAACAAACCACGGTTAAGCCAAAGCTTCGCGTGGGGTGACTGTCAGTCAAGTCTTGGATTGAAGCCTCCCACACTAATATTTCACTGCGTCATGGGTAAAAAAGAGATTCAGCTCTCAGTTTGTGGTTTTCTCTCAGTGTTCTATCACAGCACCAGCTTTAAATGTTAATGCAGCAAATTCTCTGAGCCAAATTCTTCGTCATGCAAAATATTTTTTTTTTTAAAAAATATACCCATTAGGTTTTATACTAATTGTACATCCCAGGTACATTGTGATAAAAGCAATACGTTGGCTTCTTCTCAATGTTTTTGAAGAATGATCCTCTGCAGCAGCTTCTCATAAAGTGTTGGCCTTAGTGGAGGTTGGGTGGTCATGGTGAGGACTTGCAATGTTGCCATATTTGTCGGAAGTCTCCTGGTCCCTGGCTTAGAAGCAATTCTCACAGTCTGAATGATCTCTGAGAGGTTTTTGAGTCAGAGCCGGCCCCGTTGGTCTTGGAGGTCAATGGTTGGAGACTAAGGTGGACATGCTGAGTGGGGTGGAAAGAAAGAGAAGAAGAAGATGACCATAAGTGAAGTGGATGGACTCAGTTACAGTGATGTTGAGTGCACTGTTGGGAGACTTGAAGAGCAGATTAAGGATGCCTCATCATGCAGAACATCTATGTATGTGGTCACTTGGAGGTGAAAACAACTTGGTGGCCCATAACCAATCAAGAATAGAATAGAATAGAATAGAATAGAATAGAATAGAATTGGAATGGAATGGAATGGAATAGGAGTGGAATAGGAGTGGAGTGGAGTCTAGTGGAGTGGAGTGGAGTGGAGTGGAGTGGAGTGGAGTGGAGTGGAGTGGAGTGGAGTAGAGTAGAGTAGAGTAGAGTAGAGTAGAGTAGAGTAGAGTAGAGTAGAGTAGAGCTGGAAGGGACCTTGGAGGTCTTCTAGTCCAGCCCCCTGCTCAAGCAGGAGAACCTATACCGTCTCAGACAGGTGAATGTCTAGTCTGAACCAGAGTCTGAAAGATCATAGTGTCCTTCAGTTGTCTAGCATATTCCTATTTGTGTGAGGAAGCTTGCTTGAAAAGATGCCATCATATTCTTATGAGTTTCTTGGAAGGATTTAGTTGGTATTATGGAACACTCCGGCCTTCGCTCTACTTTATCATGCAGTAGCTCTTGATATGTTCTGGTCTTCTGAAAGTACATATACATTAGATTTTAAATACTTATAGACCCCCCCTCCTCCTCCTCTCCACAAACTCCCCTCCCTTCTAGCACTGATGATGTTACCTAGTTGGGTCATGACACATCTGCAAGATAACCACCAAGCTCACAGAGCACCAAGGTTCCCACAGTCGTTGTCGTCTTCTTCTTCTTCTTCTTCTTCTTCTTCTTCTTCTTCTTCTTCTTCTTCTTCTTCTTCTTCTTCTTCTTCTTCTTCTTCTTCTTCTTCTTCTTCTTCTTCTTCTTCTTCTTCTTCTTCTTCTTCTTCTTCTTCTTCTTCTTCTTCTTCTTCTTCTTCTTCTTCTTCTTCTTCTTCTTCTTCCTCCACCTCCACCTCCACCTCCACCTCCACCACCTCCACCTCCACCACCACCACCACCA
>NW_015398101.1:0-1657 GCF_001527695.2 Protobothrops mucrosquamatus
CGCAGAACACAAGAACGCAGTCAGAAAAGAAGAAAAAACTTCCTCCCTCTTCCAGCACCTTAAAGCTACAGGACATGAAATTGATTTTGAAGGAACCAAACTAATCTCCAAAACTGAACACCACAACAAGAGAATAATTATGGAAGCCATCGAAATAGAAAAACACCCCCACAACATGAATAAACGTGACGATACCTCCTGCCTACCAGACATCTGGAAACTAGCCCTAATCAACAAACGAGTCCCAACCACGAAAACTGACACCGGATCCAGAACAACACAGTACGCCACCACCATTCACCCTCACCAGACCCAAACCCAAGCCCAAACCCATCCCTCAGACGAAATGCAACCACCATCCAGAAGCCAAACCACGATGACATCACCAGCTGCTGCACCTCCCTCCGACCCCCACACAAAGCAAACGGACACACGCCATGAACACAGAGCTAGACCGCAAATTCGGAGCCAAACCAAAGCCTGGTATGTTACATCACAGCCTTCTGCTCTGGACATCACATCACAGAACTCAGGAGGTTACAACGCTAAAGCTCAGGATGTTACAACACAGCCAACCACCCAGGATGTTGCAACACAGCCAACCACCCAGGATGTTGCAACACAGAACTCAGGATATCACTACACCAGATCTCAGGATGTCATCACACAGCCCATTACCCAGGTTGTTACAACACAAAAGACTAATGGGCACACAGCCAGCACCTCAGCTATTCAGGATGTTACAAAACAGCCAAACAATCCACAAACAATAATTCCAACACAGCCAACCAACCCACCTACAGCAACAAAGCCAGCACTCCACACACCCCCACCAATATTTATAGAGAGATGGCAGCTCCGATCACACTTTGCTCGCAGAAGCACGAAGCCGAATACCCCAGCCTGAAGATGACGAGTGGGACCTCGTCGAAACATCGCCAAGATACTCTCAATCTTACACGGGAAAAGACCCGAATACGCCAAGACCTACATACCTGTACCCGTGAAAATCTATGAATATATTCATGAATATATATATATGGTTAAAAATAACACTGAAGACAAACGAGTGACTCCTGGGTATATCCATAGTAGGAAACAAAACGTGAGCACCAGGAGGTTGTAAAACAGTTACAAGTTTTAATAAAACATTAAAAACCTTTAAAAGAATATTAAAAAGGACCTAGCTTTCATTGGATCCTACCAACATCGTCAGGGTAAAGAATAACTCAATGGGAGAAACCATTTATAGACCAGCCAACGCCTGCGCCCGGGCCCTAGATCTCGTGACGGATCCTGGATAACCAATCGATGTGTGCCCCTCATCACTCTCTTTAACTATCCTTGCATTGACACTCACACCCCCATTCCTCCGTGTCCGTGCACCGTGAGGACGCTTAGCCTCACCTGGCACACAAGTGCCATCTAGTTGTCCCCTCTTCTGCTCCTTGTTCGCCTCCATCCAATCCGGCTCGGGCTGTAACCCAGCAGTCACGTCCCCACCCTCCATTTCGCCAATGCTAAGTGCGTGCGGGGGTGGGAGCTTCCACACCTCGTCTGGATGATCTCCCTTGTTGTTTTCTCCCGTCCGGCTGCACCTGGCTCGCAATTCCAGAGTTGCCCTCCTATCCTCCATCTCATCCTGCGACAACTCTTG
>NW_015398101.1:4961-7089 GCF_001527695.2 Protobothrops mucrosquamatus
GGAGCAGCATCTTTCTCCCTCTCCTCCTCTCACACCTTCCATCCCCCCCTTCTTCTTTCAATCGAGGTCTCCCCGTTCCTCCGTAGCGCGGCTGCGCGGGAGCGCGTGACATCTCCCAAAATGGAGCAGCATCTTTCTCCCTCTCCTCTTCCCACACCTTCCATCCCCCCCTTCTTCTTTCAATCGAGGTCTCTGCGTTCCTCCGTGGCGCGGCTGCGCAGGAACGTGTGACTGCTCCCAAAACGGAGCAGCATCTTTCTCCCTCTCCTCCTCCTCCTACGGGGGATGTCATGTCTATTCGCAGGGCGGCTGCCTGGGGACGTGTGATTGTCTCTGCAACGTCTCGGAGCTGTTCGTCTCTCCCCGTGCCTCCAAACGCCTCTCTCCCCATGCCTCCATAAACCCAGCTGCACGTTACGGTCTGGCGTCATGAGGCCCAAGGACCTGCTCCCCACGGCAGAGAAGTCAGGGGTTGTTTATAAAATCGAATGCAACAAGTGCTCTGCTAACTATGTGGGAGAGACTTCAAAAAGAGTTGGAACAAGGGTCCATGAACACAGGCTCGCCATAAAGAGGGGGGAGCTGTATTCCCAGCTGTGGACGCACATGATGGAGACCAGCCACAAGTTTGATCTGGATGGCGTGCAGGTGATTGCTGGTGGCAGCACCAAAGGCGGTAGGCTGTTGAAGGAGGCCTGGCTGTCAGGAGAGAACTCCATTAACAGACATGTAGACTTATGCCAGGCACATCTGGCACTAAGGGCATGGAATGCTCGTGCCCGTAGACCTTGGAGGAAGAAGGGGGGAACCCCCAGCATCCCCCGTTAACCCCAGCGCGTTTGGAGGCACGGGGAGAGACGAACAGCTCCGAGACGTTGCAGAGACAATCACACGTCCCCAGGCAGCCGCCCTGCGAATGGATATGACATCCCCCGTAGGAGGAGGAGGAGAGGGAGAAAGATGCTGCTCCGTTTTGGGAGCAGTCACGCGCTCCCGTGCAGCCGTGCTACGTGGGAACGGAGAGACCTTGATTGAAAGAAGAAAGGGGGGTGTGGGAAGAGGAGGAGAGGGAGAAAGGTGTTGCTCCGTTTTGGGAGCAGCCACGCGCTCCCGCGCAGCCGCGCTACGTAGGAACGGGGAGAGCTCGATCGAAAAGAAGAAGGGGGGATGGAAGGTGTGGGAAGAGGAGGAGAGGGAGAACGACGGGGAGAGGAGGAGAAGGAGAACAACATGGTCCCGCCCTAGGGGTGATCGCACGTTCTCGTGCGGCCACCTCATGAGTGTGGGAAATGGCTTTAGCGGGGAGAGAGAGAGGGGAGAGGGGAGAGATGAAGGGTATGGGAAACACGGAGGAGATGGAAAAGGGGGGGGAAGGCTGAATGGGTGGAGAGGTGTGCCTGCAGAGCAAGGTAGGGCAGATGTGTGCTCCTGACTGGTTAATGGGGGTGAAGTATGCAAGTTGTGCAGGGATAGGAACAGCGCAGGTGAGTTAGCTAAGTAGAACGAAAGCGGGGTGGGAATGGCGATTGGCTGGTGGAGCTCCGTGGTAGCACCCACGGGCCGGGCGCAAAGGTGGCTTGATTATAAGAAGCGTGCTCCCATTGACCTACATAGATCCCTGAAGATGCCGGCAGTGAGCCGGTGAAAGCTTGGGTCGTAATTTATTAAAACTTTTGTAGTTTTTTACTTTCCTGGTGTTCACTTTTTGTTTATATTCTTACTATATATATATATATATATATATATATATATATATATATATATATATATATATATATATATATATATATATATATATATATATATATATATATATATATATATATATATATATATATGTAGCGCTACCTCCTCAGAGGCCGCCAATGCCCAGGCCCTCCCAGCCACGTCCCCCCTTGTCCAGCCTTGCGGTAATGTTCTTTAGAGATCGATGAGGTGTCTTACAACTGGAACTCATGCAGCATTAATGGGTGGCAGGCTCTTCCTGTTGAAGCAGGACTTTCGGGCACGAACTTAACCGGTCACAATGGTTGATGCCCTGAAGATGTATATAACAGCTCAGGGCTGCTTTAGCAGCAGGAGTAATAGGCCCCTGAGCAATCGTTCAGAGTCCGATGAAATGGGGGGG
>NW_015398102.1:0-7089 GCF_001527695.2 Protobothrops mucrosquamatus
TGGAGGAAAACATTTAATATTGAGCTCCACGTGGGTAATCCTTGAGGAAAACGAATGAGCCGGGATATAAGAATGTGCCCAGATTTTCACATCAATTCCTTTCTGTTCTCTTGCTCTCTTCTATCACCGGATAGAAATCACATGGACATGTCTTCCTGAGGGGCAGCCTGTTTGGAGACTCCTTCCAAATATACACATTTGAACCAGGTTGCCAGTTTTGCATCCCCAATTTTAATTTCCTGGATCAGCAAAGTCTTTGTGAGTGGTTCTGAAAAACGGTTCGAAAGAGCAGCATATAAAACGTGGGTGTTCTGGGGCAAAAGGGATGTTGAAAAAAGACACGTAGCTAAGGGGACAACACATCCTCACAGAAACATTTACATCAATAAACTCGCTCTTTCTCAACATCACTGCCCAAGCAGAGTGGCTCACTGCCTCCTTTCTGCTCTCGAAGCAGCGGAAGGTTTAGCACAACCGATAGGGGCAAATGGTAAGAGAAACTAGTACACGTGGGCTACTTCTTTAGGGGAAAACCCCCACCAAAACTGATTGCTTAGTGCTGTGCATCCTCCAGGATGTCCCCAAAGTGCCTAAGCTGCTCCACAGCAACCATGCTATCTGAAAGGAGGTCCGAGAATAGCTTTTGTCAGCCCCCAGGTGAGCATAGGTCAGCTGCAGGATGGAAGACTGTCACATAATGGCTGTCCTGTTATTTGGGTCTTTGAACAGGAACATAAAAAAAGATTACCTTTTGCAGAGAAAGCAAATGACAGCTAATGTCAGCTACATGGAGGAAGCAACTTCCCGTGAAAATGTCAACAATGGCTTCAGGGATCATTTTGGTGAGGATCTCTACCTTTCCTCTCCTCCCATGAAAGCACATTCATTGTGTGGAGGGAAATAATTCTGCCTATCAGGATGAGCAGCAGGAGCAGGAGTTTCTTAGCTTCCACTGAAAGAAGAGCTGCTATTCTGGAAAGTCCTGCTGCCTCAATCATGTCTTAATCCCCTGCATTAGTTTCAGTTCCCCCTTCCCCCCTAAAAAAAAATTACGTCCAGAGTCTCTGGGACCAGTCACAATGGGCATAAGTAAGAAAGCAGAAAAACAGTCCCGGGGATTCGAAAATGAGGAATGGTAGGCAAACTTCCAAGCTTTTTAGGTAAAAAGCAAATTGGAGGCAAAAGAAGAACATTCAACACTTCTCATCTGAAGTAGGAACTTACAGGTAATTCTTGTTGAAAGACCACTTGTCCAGCAACTGTTGAAAGTTACAAGGGGAAATCTATGATGGGTCCTCATAGCTGTGGCCATTGCAGCATTCCCATGGTCACATCATCGCAGTTTCGACATTTGGCAACTGGCTCACAATTGTGATATCAGAGTGTCCTGGAGTCGTGTAATTATTTGTGACCTTCACTGTTGGCTTCCAACATGCAACCGTCAATGGGGAAGCTGGCAGGAAGTTGCAAATCATGTGACTGCAGGATGATGTGTCCACACGGGATTCATCTAATAACAGCAATTGGGATTGTCGCAGTTGCTGTCATAAGTTGGCACAGTCATGTGACATTGTGCTTTACAATCGCATTGTTTAAGGACAGAGTTGCTAGTCCCAGTTTGTTAAGCAAGGACTACTTATATTTGAGTTCAGATGAGAAAAACAGAGGCACAGAAAGCAGTACTGCAGCTACGTAATTTCTCCTGTTCTATTGGAAGCAGCGCACTTTGTATTTATAGACTCCAGACTGAAGAGCACCCAAGGGCCATTGTGCCACTCATACATCATCTGCCAGGAAACAGGCACACCTGCCCTGTTGAATGCCTAGCTATTATTATGGGAGGTTGAAGAGAGGGTGAAGGAAAGGTAAACATATGTGCTTGTGTCTTCAGGCAGAATATACAGTGCTTCCTGCGTGCATAATGTATGGTTTCTAAGGGCAGGCTCCTTCACAGCAAAATCGTTATATAGAAAGAATAATGGTGGTGGCTTGCCATGAATCTTACATGAACGGCAAGATAGTCTTTGATCCCTTCACTAGGACAAGGGAGCTAAGAACATTGTTTATTTTTGTGCCATCAAAGTGGTGTTGACTCTTAATAACCATCTAGATAAGATTTTCTCCATGACAATCTGTCCCTAACTTGGTCCTAACTTGGTTTTCCAATTCTGCCCCAAATCCACCCAACTTGCTGTTGGTCTTTCTCTTCTTCTCTTTCCTTCCACTTTCCCCAGCATTAGCACCTTCTACAGAGGTTGATATTCAGTCACTGGATAACAGTGTAGCTAAATTTAAGTAGAAGCCCATGCTTCCTGGAAGATTTTGATGACACTCTGAAGTATCTGTGTGGGTGTCTTGTATATAAGTATGTGAATGTTATAAACCAACACATCCAAACTATGCAAATGGTTTTGATCTAGAATGTAAGTGTGTGTATTCACATTTCTTGAACAAGTTATAAAACAAGCCACACATATTTCAGCACAATTCCCCATGATCTCATTGTCTAACTGTAAATACCACCAAGACAATCTACTTAATAAAAATGTAAATACAAGAAAAAAATTAAAAACTGAAAGAGTTTATTTATCTTCACTGGAGTATTGTGACAAAATAATAGCAATAAAAAAAATAATCCACTATATGAGAGAAAAGAGTGTTGGTCTTCTATTTCTCCACATATACAGTATTAGTAAATGGCTTGGCATACAATTCTACTTGAAGAGTGTGTATGACTCACTGAGATTTTTCAGACCATTACTTTATTATCTGATTAAGTTCAATCTACCAGATGGATACTATAGATGAGTTGAGTGAGGAAATGCAGAGACAATAATCTCTCTCTCTCTCTCTCTCTCTCTCTCTCTCTCTCTCTCTCTCTCTCTCTCTCTCTCTCTCACACACACACACACACACACACACACACAGAGAGAGAGAGAGAGAGAGAGAGAGAGAGAGAGAGAGAGAGAGAGAGAGAGAGAGAGAGAGAGAGAGAGCAATAAACCATACATGTTTTTTTTCAAACCAATGCCAATAAGAGCCTGCTGATACTAACAGAACAAATTATTTCACCATTAAGAATAACAGAATAACATTTACACTCCCATGGGGTGCTCTCCATATTTTTTCAACTTTTATTTCCAGCCATGAAAATAAAGCACATCTGTTTTATGTAGACTGGTTGAATTTGCATGGGTTGGCATGCAGTAAGATATTCTTCCCCAAGGATTTTGCCACTAGGCAGCATCAAACATAATGGACTAGTTTGCTTTGTTTACCTACCCTGGAAGCACTATGGAAAGTACTATTGGTAGGAAAGTACTACTGGTAGGCACTCTTCCTACACTAATGGCAGTCCACTATACTAACTAAGAGCTCAAGATAACATAGCTATAGACAATTTGAAATAAGATTTTGCAATTAATTATAAAGAATCCTTCCCATAGGAAAATGCTTTTATCTTGAATTCTTAAAAAAAAACATAATACATGACTTTAAAAACTGGACACTATAGGGAATTAGAAGGAACTAAAGATTACCATGAAAGGAGACGAACACTTGACTTTCTAATACAGGATGAAGCAAAATATTTTAACATTGGACATACTAAAGGATATTTTTGAACAATGGACCTAAAGGTTAAGTTTAAGTGTCTGCCTCTATAAATAGACTGTGTTTAAAATTAAACTAAAATTAAAAAATAATATTATGGCAGAGTATTACTTGACATGATCAACACCAATTCGAAAGTGGATTTAAAAATGACAGGCTACAAGAATTATGTTGGAAATCAGTTGATGTTTTAATAATTAAAAGGGATATATAAATAAACCAACGGAGTGACCTGGATACTTTTGAATATTGGACTTACAAAAGAGGCCCATTAAAGCTTTGAAGAATTTTGTGAGAAGGGACAAAGAAAAAATCAAAACAAATCAAGCTCTAGGACAGTGGTTCTCAACCTTTTTAATGCCGCGACCCCCAACCGGTCGTAAGTTGAGAACTAAACCGGTCGTAAGTCGAGGACTAAACCAGTCGTAAGTCGAGGACTACCCAACCGGTCATAAGTCGAGGACTTTCTCTGCCCGGGAGCGCCACGCATGCGTGGTTCCTCCCCCTGCGCCGGCCAAGGCGTAGCTGTCAAGCGGCAGAGACGGAGCAGGCCGACCACCAGCTGGCCCAGCTCAAGGGAGGTAAGGCACCCGCCGGAAAAGGGGAAAAAAATGGCGGACAGCCTTGCTTGGCGACCCCCGTGAAATGGTCGATCGACCCCAAATGGGGTCGCGACCCATAGGTTGAGAAACGCTGCTCTAGGATATTATTTGAAGGGACTAAAGATCAATATTGTTAGCAGTAAAAGGAAGGAACACAGAGCTGGTTTATTTGATCAAGGTTAAAATAGATATCTTGTTATCTCTTATTTAACTGACTTTTGCTGACATTAGAACTAAATCAAGGAGGCTTTACGGATTGGTTTGGATTTGCATGGGCTATGGGAAGAGAGAGATCATTTGTTGCATTTTAAGAGAAGGTGATAATTTACTAAAATTGTTTATACTTGTGATGAAGAGAAAAGTCACTTTATATATTTCTTTTCTTTTTCTTTACTATAGTCTTATTTTTTCTTTTCTGCACCTTCTATTTTTCTTTTTCTTCTTCTTTTTAGTTTGTATTAATTTACATTGTTGTAAATTGTAATTGTAATCTTCTATCTATCTATATTATATATATTATATAAATAAAAATGTAAATGTTCATTTGTTCAAAATCTTAAATCTCCAAAAGTTCTTCACTGATTGCTTTGAAATTTTGACACAACGTTGCATTCGAATACGTGCGTGTTTTTATATACCTATATTATGTAGATGTCACACCTGTGACAGGTAAAACATGCTTTTTTGAAAAACAGCACCATCTGTTGGACGTAAAAGCAACACACGCTTTTACCAGACTGAGCCACGGCAACGCGTGGCCGGGTACAGCTAGTCTTTAATAAAATTACTATTTAAAAAAAAAGAAAAAATATATCCCTGGAGTGGTTTAGTTCAGTTACTAAGTGTTCCTGCTTACCTTGGAGTGGTATGTAAGAGCATTTTTGGCCACAGCACACTGCTTCTCTACCAGGAAACAAAATCGCCGCCTCTCTTCTGTGAGTGCTGTCTTGTAACCATCAGATACATAGTTCTCCAGCTCACCTTGTTTATTGGTCATTGCTTCAATAAACTGGAAGAAAAGAGAGAACATAAAATATTACAGGTGAGTAAAAAACTAGCATATTAATCACAATACGAGCCGATATTTCTGCAGGTATTCTGAATACAGCAGATTCCTTTGCAAAGCTAACATCTACTCCAGTTGCTTCAGAGAAAGGAAGCAGAGAGAAAGAACTAGGCAGTCGCCTCTTCATCATTACTGTACAGAATTGCCTGAGATTCCTTATCTGGTGTTCAGCTGTAGCCTGGACAGCAGGGGGCACCTGGCCACAGAGCATAAGCCTGCTGAGAGAATATCTCTCCTTCCCCCTCAGTAACATCCATCCTTAGTCATCTGACTTCCCTCACACAAAAGCTCCTGACTCAGTACGTGGGCTTCAGATGTTGTGTGGGTGGCAGAAGAGCAGAGAGATTCTTAGTCTCCCTCCTACTCCCTCTGCACCTGGATACTGCTAATTCTCTACTGCCTATTGCTACGAATTGACTTCCGGGGGCTCACATAAGTTTAAAGGGGCTTCAGAGGGGTTTTTACACTTTGTCCGTTGAGCTCTCCTTTCTAGGCTGCTGAGGATCAGCTTCCTAGCTCCTCTTTCTGAAAACCATAGAGGACAGAGGTCCTCCTCAAAGGCCTCCAGGGGATGCAGAGAGGCTTCAAGCTCTCTCTTTGAACCCACACCTCCTCTCCTGTGAGAAGATGCAACAAAGCAAAAGAAGACGCCCTCTCCAAGAGCCCCACGTGCCCCTTTAACCAAACAGCGTCTCCTCGTGTGAAGTCTTCAAACTTTGACATAAAGTCATCCACTTAATTCTGCAACCAATGGCCCGAGAAATCCACAATGCAATAAATTTCTTTTCTCACATTCAGAGGTTTCTCTGCACTCAGCACTTCCATCTGATACTCAGTTTCAACAGCCTAAAAGTCTGGTGTACCCTGAAGCATTTTTGATGCAAACCTTCATGGCTTTAAAGGTCATTAACTACAAAAGAGTTAATAGAGCCCCTTCTTTATTGTATATACCAGCCCTTGAGCAAGCACTTCTGCCTGCTTTCTGGATACCCTCCCTCCCTCCCTCCCTCTCTCTTCACCCCAAAAGACTCTGCAGGCAGGCTGCCGATGCCATTTCCACAAAGGCTACTGTGAGAAAGGAAAATGCCTTTTCTAAGAGGAAGCCTGTTGCAGGATAAATACATATTAAGGAACGGCACGCTTCCCTCCCATTAGTATTTATTCAGATGTCACATGTATACAGATTTGAACAAGTATTGTAGCCAATTGAAATAAACATATCAGCTACGAATCCTTTAATTAGATGATGGTCCATTTCTAGCCAAGGACAAAAGCAAGAAAGGCAATCTTGAAAAGAAAAATAGCTCCAGGCTATTTTCCTCTGATCATATGAAGCATAAACAGGCCACACTTTTAATTTCCTTTCAAAACCCTTTTTTTGTCCTGCAGTAGGTGGGTTCCATTCTGAAGTGACAAAGTATTACTTTCCTTTCTGCCATCTCCTTTATGATAGTAACACAACATGGCTTCCTTTCCACAACAACTACCCAAGCTGTCCTTGGGTACATGATGCTACTACAATACAAGCTTTTAATCTTTATGGAAAAGAGAAAACAAGGAGGAACTCAGTTTCCTTCCCATGCAGTCATGATCAAGTCACTGAAAGCTTATTTTATACAGAGTTAAATTGGAGTTAAAACAGAAATCAAAATTTCTGTTTTATTAAAGATAATCCTTAACTTATGACCGTTTAAAAATGTTTCAAAGTTACAATGGCCTCGGAAAAGGTGACTTACAACCTATACTCGCACTTATGACTGTCACACCACCCTTCCAGTCATGTGATTGCAATTTGGGCATCTGGCAATC
>NW_015398103.1:0-2294 GCF_001527695.2 Protobothrops mucrosquamatus
AAATTGGTTTTTAAATGGAGGTTGAAGTGATCTGCCAGAACTGAGAAATCATTAAAATTATACAAGGCAAACTATCAAGGTTTTTTAATTTAATGGACAATTTATAGCTTGTTGATGCATGGCAATATAAAAATATTGTCAGCAGTTCGAGTATCCTTATTCAGGTCTTTTTTTAGAGTAGACATAATTTCTATTTTTTTAGTACTAAGTCACATTTTGATTGCCAAGCTTCATAAACTAAAGATATTACCAAACCCCCTTTTCAGAACACAATCCAATGAGTTTAGATTTTTAAACAGAAACCTAGTTTTTTTCAGACTGAGGTTCAATGAAATGCTCCTTCAAAAAGGATCATTAATGAAGGAATATAAAAAGAAATCAGAAGTTTTTTTAAATCTTAATAAAGGTACAGATATAAGAATGGTTTTGGATTTCAGCAAAGTGTTCCCGAGAGGTTACTTTATGCAACATAATAATATACTCATAAAAAAGAGGAAATGACCAGAAGGATTTAAAATCACAGCAACTTTGAAATAAATGCTTACAGCCATTAATGTGGACAGTGCAAGCAGCACCGAGCACAACTGATTAGTGGTAAGAGGCGATTTAAAGGTGTTTGGGACCAAAACATTCACAATTATCTTTCCTATACTTATTCCTATCTTATGGTTATCACTTTGATGGTTGTAGCTTACGATCTTTGATTTTACTTTATGATTTAAGATTTATCACTTTGTCATTTGTATGTACGCTGGAGAGAAATTTTGTGTGTGTCCAATCACACTTGGCCCAAAATAACCTATTCTATTCTATTCTATTCTATTCTATTCTATTCTATTCTATTCTATTCTATTCTATTCTATTCTATTCCATTCCATTCCATTCTACATTCCATTATTCTCTTCTCTTCTCTTCTCTTCTCTTCTCTACATTCCGTTATTCTACTCTACTCTACTCTACTCTACCCTACCCTACCCTACCCTACCCTACCCTACCCTACCCTACTCTACTCTACTCTACTCTACTCTACTCTACTCTACTCTACTCCACTCCACTCCACTCCACTCCACTCCACTCCACTCTACTTGTTGTAACTTTGAATTGTCACTAAATGAACTGTTGTCAAGGACTACCTGTATATGGTTCCTTCTGCTGTTTACTCACAGATTCTAGGTTGTTTGATAGATGCATTTAAACTTCATATTCAGTTCTATTTTCTGATTTCTAAAGGTAGATTTATAAGTGTTCACTGATCACACTGGTCTAAATCTGTAAGAGCAGCAATAGCACTTAGACTTATATACTGCCCCATTGTGTTTCTGGGTGGTTTACAATCTCAGCAACTTCCCCCAAGAATCTGGGTCCTCGTTTTTCCAACCTTGGAAGGATGGAAGGCTGAGGCAGCCTTAAGCCGGTCAGGATCGAACTCCAGGCTGTGGGCAGAGTTTGCCTGCAATACAGCACTGGGCCACCAGGGCTTCTAATAAACTGACTGACTTAAATACTAAAGTATGTGTTAAACCCAAGAGATATAGTATCTCTTGAAAATGCCATCAAGGGGATTTCAGAAGTTATATGTAGAAGAGTCATATAAATAAATCTTTATAATGATATATTTATTCAATACAAGTACATGCATATTGGTGTGAGCATCTCTGCATGCATGTTTGTGAGTCAGAAATACAAAATCTGAGACATTCTGTTGTTCAGAAGCAAAAAAAGAAAAAAAAAAGAATGGTCAGAGGATAATGAATGAAATTATCATGTGGATTCATCAGCCTAGTAAATATCATCCACAAGTCACATCAAATCTTTTTAAGAATTCTTTAGAAAACTGCTTTGTCTTTCTTCTCTTGTCTTTCCACACCAATTCACCCCCTGTCTATTTTATGTCACACCACATCACTGGAAGAGGAACTTCGGGAGTGCAAGTCAGCAGAAGTGCGTATCACTGTATGCACATTTGCCCTTTTGTCAGTCTGGTTTTGCTGCAATTGTGGAAATCTCCCAGACCTTGACGGTTACTGTTTTAGATGCAAATGCATATCAGCAATATGCACCCACTACATCCTGATCTAATGCTGAGTTCCTGTTTATTAAATAATAATAATAATAGTAAAGTTGGAAGGGACCTTGAAGGTCATCTAGTCCAACCCCCTGCTCAGGCAGGAAACCCTATACCATTTCGGACAAATGGCTGTCCAGTCTCTTCTTAAAAACTTCCAGTGTTGGAGCATTCACCGCTTCTGGAGGCAGGTTGTTCCACTGGTTAATTGTTCTCACTGTCAGGAAGT
>NW_015398103.1:4946-7089 GCF_001527695.2 Protobothrops mucrosquamatus
GGGGGGGGGAGAGGGAGAGAGAGAGAGAGAGAGAGAGAGAGAGATTTCATATATTTCTGAATAATCTGCCAAAGATGCTTGTACATTGTACAAGCCTGGGCAGATGGGCATGATTTACCTATTCACATGATCAAAACACTGTGCACAGCATAGGATGTGTGTACAGCTAGTCCTTATCTTACAACAGTTGATTTAGTGAGCATTCGAAGTTACAACAGCTCTGAAAAAAGCGACTTATGACCTTGGCAGCATCCCCGTGGTCATGTGATCAAAATTCAGATGCTTGGCAACTGGTTCATAGTTATGACGGGTTGCCGTGTCCCAGAGTTGTGTGATCCTCTTTTGTGGCATTTTGACAAGCAAAGTCAACGTGGGAAGCCGGATTCGCTTAAAAACCGAAGTGATTCACTGAACAACTGAGGCAAGAAAGGGCGTAAAGGGGAACAAAACTCACTTAACAAATGTCTTCACTTAACAACAAAAGATTCACTTAACAGGCTCAACTGTGAATGTCATAAGCCAAGGACTGCCTATATTGCTATCCCAATCATATTCACTGGATTGTGTATGGATTAAGACTAGGATTAAGGTCTGCTCTGTCTCACCAGGATGGTGTAAAAATAGTAGCTCAAAATAGATAAGACAGAAGGGTGTCCCTTTTGTTTTAATTCCAGATTTAATTTCTCAGTCCCAAAGAAATAAAGTTAATATCAATAACCTTTTCCTATCCCTATCCACATTTTCTAAAAGACAAAAGGTCCTGCTTTGGTGAGAAAGAAATTCAAATATACTTTGAATTTGCATAATCATGCAAAAGTATGTGGCATTATTTGTTGGAGTTTCTGCAGAGAAAGTATTTCAACAGTGGTTTATAACAATAATGTGCAAGGAACCAGATTTGATAGCAAACGGGTTCCTCGGAGTAATGGACGATGGTGGCTGTGTTTTGGTATTTAATTCTAGGTGCATGTGGACACATTGACTTATGATTGAAAGCAGAAGTGAGTTAGTGCAAGGACTGACATGCTGGTTCTGTATCCTGAGCACTTTGCCTACGTTGTTATTTTCAAATAATTCATAAAAACAAAGAATGGCAGCATTGGAAAAGACACTGAATTTCTGCTGAGAACAAAAAACTCATACTGTCCCAGGCTTGACCATCTTTGCATGAAAATGTCTCGGGATAAAGTTCTCACATTCCAAAAGGGAGACTGTTCCTATTTTCAATCATTCTCAGCATCAGAAAATTCCTCCTTATGATCAGCTTGGTTTTCCTTCCCCAAAATTTCCACCCAGTCATTCTTGTCCCACCCACGAGAGCTCTGGACAATAAATCTACTCCTTCTTCCTAGAGGGAGTAGATTTATTGTTCTGGGTTGGAGACGTACAAAGAACGGAATTGGGTATGTCTAGTCTAATGAAAAGAAGGACTGGGGGGGACATGATAGTAGTGTTCCAATATTTGAGGAGTTCCTGCAAAGACAATGGGGGTCATATTGGTCCAAAGCACCAACAAGCAAGAAACAATGGCTAGAAACTAACCAAGGAGAGAAGTATCCTAGAACTAAGGTGAAAATTAAGAGCATTTGGTGAGAGCAATCAATCAATGGAATAACTTGCCTTCAGAAGTTGAAGGCTTTCAGAAAGAAACTGGACAACCATTTGTCTGAAATGGTATAGGATCTCCTGCTTGAGTAGGAGGTTGGACTAGAAGACCTCCAAGGTCCCTTCCAACTCTGTTATTCTGTATTCTGTAATCCTCTTTGGCAAGGAACATAAATATGAAAATGGAATGAGTAGGGGTTTGGATTAGAAGATCTCTGAGGTCCTTTCCAACTCTATTAGTCTATTTTTCTATTTGTCCTTGTGCTCGTCCTCAAGGATTGTCTCCCTTCTTGTTTAGCTTAACATGTCCATATTTCCACTATTCCCCCCATCCACTGAGTTTTAGCATTTTAGCTCCAGCACTAAAAAATACAATAGGTAGGAGCAATCATTATCTCTCAACTTGACTTTATGGTCTTTATTACGCACTTCCACTTTCTCTGAGACCTTTCCGAGGCTATTATTCAGTAAAGTTTTGTCCAAAAGTCTTTTGTTTTCCAACAAGCGAGGAGTTTGTTACGTGACAACAAAGAGATGT
>NW_015398104.1:0-2504 GCF_001527695.2 Protobothrops mucrosquamatus
AGAAGAAGAAGAAGAAGAAGAAGAAGAAGAAGAAGAAGAAGAAGAAGAAGAAAGATGAAGAAAAATGGAGGAGGAGAAGGAGAAGAAGAAGAATGAAGATGAAGAAAAATGGAGGAGGAGGAGGAGGAGGAGGAGGAGAAGAAGAAGAAGAAGAAGAAGAAGAAGAAGAAGAAGAAGAAGAAGAAGAAGAAGAAGAAGAAGAAGAAGAAGAAGAAGAAGAAGAAAGAAGAAAGAAGAAAGAAGAAAGAAGAAGAAGACTCAAATCTTCACTTCGGTTCAGCGACCAGAAAAAGCAATACACACCAGATTTTCGCACTTGAAACTCAGTCTGGCTTCTATAGCACGTCACTTGCTCTCCGGTTCCCTTCTCTCTGGTGGACTGTTGGTCTGAAGAAATGTTAACATAAACGGAAAATCTGGCAGAATAATCTGGGATTAACCGGATCAGATGCAAGGAACAACGGTCTGGTATGATCTTCTGCTGTTGAGTCTGCTTCTTGGAGTCTTGTCTAATATCTTGGATATCTTTCTCTCCTGATTGGGTAATTTGTTTCCACTGGCAGAAGACATCCTTGTTTTGGATGCCCTCTGCAATCAATGTGGCATTCTGGCCAGGAAAAGACACTGGCGGTTGGATCCTGATACGAAGTTGTTTTTCATCTGCAAACCAAGTTGATCAGAAGAACATCGCATTAACTCATGAAGGAGCAAAAAAAAAAAGAAGAAAAAGAAGAAGGAACATACGCTTTTGTTTCTAACTTTTACCTGGTGGTGCAGTGGTTAGAATGCAGTATCGCAGGTTAATTCTGCCCACTGCCAGCAGTTCAGTTCTGACTAGCTCAAGGTTGGACTCAGACTTCCATCCTTCCGAAGTAAATAAAACCCAGATTTTGGGAGGCAAATATGCTGACTCTGTAAACCTCTTAGAGAGGGCTGTAAAGCACTGTGAAGCGGTATATAAGTCTAAGTGCTATTGCTCTTCCTTCCTTCCTTCATTCCTTCCTTCCTTCCTTCCTTCCTTCCTTCCTTCCTTCCTTCTGTGATGATGAAGTGCTTAGAATACAGTATTGCAGGCAAACTCTGCCCATAGCCAGGAGTTCGATCCTGACTGGCTCAAGGTTGATTCAACCTTCCATCCTTCCGAGGTCAGTAAAAATGAGGACCCAGATTGTGGGGGGCAAATATGCTGACTCTGTAAACTGCTTAAAGAGGGTTGTAAAGCAATATATAAGTCTAAGGGCTATTGCTACTGTTTGCAACACTGGGAATTCCTGCCATTTCTTTGAAGGAAGATACTACGATTGTGTTGTGCACACTCTCATAAACTGGCAACCGTC
The DNA here is from genome assembly GCF_001527695.2 of Protobothrops mucrosquamatus. Lineage (NCBI taxonomy): Eukaryota > Metazoa > Chordata > Lepidosauria > Squamata > Viperidae > Protobothrops > Protobothrops mucrosquamatus. The sequence continues at coordinate 1,338 of NW_015398104.1, forward strand.
TTTCCAAACAGCCCAAGGACTAATCTGTGCACCCAACAGATCTTGATTTCCCCACTTCCTGTCCGATGATGGTTGTTACAGGCAGCCCTCGACTTATAACCACAATCGAGCCCAAATGAGCCCGTTGCTAAGTGGGACATTTGTTACGTGAGTTTTACGACCTTCCTTGCCACAGATGCTAAGTGAATCATTGCAGTTCTTAAGTTAGTAACTTGGTTGTACTTGGCTTGTCAGAAGATTGCAAAAGAGGATCACATGTCCCGGGGATGCTGCAACTGTCATAAGTACATGCCAGTTGCCAAGCATCTGAATTTTGATCATGTGGCCATGGAGATGCTGCAATGGTTCTAAGACTGAAAAATAGTCCTGTCACTTTTTTTCAGTGCTGTTGTAACTTTGAACGGTCACTAAACAAACTGTTGCAATTTGAGGACTACCTGTAGCTAGATTTCTGCCTCTTAAATAAGACACTGAACCTTGTGTTTTTTAAGCATGCTTAACCAGGTCTGTTAAACATCTAGCAACAAAATATACTCTACCTTTGAGTTGCTCTTTCATAGCTTAGTTTGCTTATAATATATTTTGTAAACCTCTAAATCAGTGGTTCTCAACCTGTGGGTCGGGACCCCATTTGGGGTCGATCGACCATTTCACGGAGGTCGCCAAGCAAGGCTGTCCGCCATTTTTTTTGTCCGCCATTTTTCCCCCTTTTCCGGCGGGTGCCTTACCTCCCTTGGGCTGGGCCAGCTGGTGGTCGGCCTGCTCCATCTCTGCCGCTTGCCAGCTACGCCTCGGCCAGCGCAGGGGGCGCAACCACACATGTGCGGCGCTCCCGGGCAGGGAAAGTCCTCGACTTACAACCGGTTGGGTAGTCCTCGACTTACGACCGGTTTAGTCCTCAACTTACGGCTGGTTTAGTCCTCGACTTACGACCGGTTTAGTCCTCGACTTACGACCGGTTGGGGTCACGGCATTAAAAAGGTTGAGAACCACTGCTCTAAATGTTTAGACTGCAGATTAGGCATTGTCGGGGGAATACAGTCTGCAAGATGGCTTTTTAAAACTTACCACAGAAAGTCACAAAAATGGAACCTATATAGATCTCTCGACCTTTTGTATCTTGCTGCTGTGTAGAAGGGAAGGTAATTTTGACCGTATACTTTCCTT
>NW_015398104.1:5385-7089 GCF_001527695.2 Protobothrops mucrosquamatus
ACACACAAAATCCAATAACAAAAACCACCTCTGTTTCTGTCTCTAAAAACCTCTGTTTCCTTCTCTAAAACACATGATGTGAAAGCCTTGATTGAAAGTCATAAAAAAGGGACAGTATTGTAAAGTTCACTTGGTGATGATCGTAACAGAATAATAGAATTGGAAGGGACCCTGGAGGTCTTCTAGTCTAGAGGTCCCCAATCTTTTGGGCACCAGGGACCGGTTCTGTGGAGAGAGGTTTTTCCGTGGACTGGAGAGTGCGTGGTTTTGTGTGCTGCCCATGGTTGGAGCTTTGCTTGTTTGTGTGGACTGGTTGCTGGCATGCCGCAGTCCGGTACTGGTCCATGGACCAAGGGTTGGGGACCCCTGTTCTAGTCCAGTCCCGTGCTCCAGAAAAGTGGCTATCCAGTGTCTTCTTAAAAGTTTCCAGTGATGGAGCTCCTACAACTTCTGAAGGCAAGCCATTCCACTGGTTAATTGTCTCACTGTCAGGAAAATTTTTCTTTAGTTCCAGGTTGCTTCTCTCCTTGATTAGTTTCCATCCGTTGCTTCTTGTCCTGCCTTCTTATGCTTTGGAAAATAAGTTGAATCCCCCTCTTCTTTGTGGCAGCCCCTCAAATATTGGAAGACTGCTATCATGTCTCCCCTGGTCCTTCTTTTCACTAGACCAACCCAATTCTCACTCTTCCTATGTTTTAGCCTCCAACCCCCTAATCCTCTTTGTTGCTTTTCTCTGCACTCTTTCCAGAGTCTCAGCATCTTTTTAATATAGTGACCAAATCTGGATGCAGTATTCTAAGTGTGGTCTTACTAAGGCCTTACAAAGTGGTACTAATACTTGGCATAGGCAGAGAGATCACGCTTCATGGCATAGGGGAGGTTGTGGCTTGGCATGTAAAAGGAGTAAATGATTAAGAGCGCCTACATTTGTAGACTAAATGCATAAATATGTACGTTGCGCATTGCGAAACTAAGACAACAGAAGAACACTGACACCCCCTAAACCAGGGGTAGGCAACCTTGGCTCTTTTATAACCCGTGGACTTCAACTCCCAGAATTCCTGAGCCAGCCACGCTGAGGGGAAAGGGAGAGGTTTCCATGCTGAGCCATGCTGGCTCAGGAATTCTGGGAGTTGAAGTCCACCAGTCATAAAAGAGCCAAGGTTGCCTACCCCTGCCCTAAACTCTGCTGAAGATGGTAATGAAACATTTGGAAACCAACTCACAAGCTCGGAGAACAAAACTTCACCCTCATCCTACACTGGAGCTACAAATATTTGCCAATATTGCAAACTAAGACAATATACATGGAAGAAAGAAGGGAAAAGAATGAGGTGAGAAGGAATGGTAGTGTTGTAGACCAGACCTAGTTAGATTTCCCTTTCTTTTGTCTTATTGTCTTAATTGTTTTTCTCACTGTTTCCTTCCTCTTTTTTTTCTGCGCCTCGTATAATGTAAATTACCCTGATAGCAGTGATGGATATGTGTGCAAAACAGAGAGGTCCTTATTGAAAAGAGAGTCTGTTCTTCTCTAACTTTTTCAGAACGTTAAATATTTGCCATCCAAGGATTCTAAGAATCCGTTCCCATATTTTTTTGCCCCCATTTCGCCATATACAAAGATATACCAAATCATTCTGATGCGCTAAGATGTGTTTAATCAATGGACTGGCCTTATGCACACACACACACACACACACACAC
>NW_015398105.1:0-1070 GCF_001527695.2 Protobothrops mucrosquamatus
TCCTCCTCCTCCTCTCCACAAACCACCCCACTCCCTTCTAGCACTGATGATGTTCCCTAGTTGTGTCATGAAAGGTCTGCAAGAAAACCACCCAGCTCAGAGAGCACCAAGGACCCCCCACAGTCCTCCTTCTCTTCCAAAGACTCCACTCCTCTTTCTGACACTGATGATGTTCCCTAGTTGGGTCATGAAAGGCCTGCAAGAAAACCACCCAGCTCAGAGAGCATGGAGGACCCTACACCTCATGGAGCCCATCACTCGATGACCCACGGTCAACAGTGTCATGATGAAGGAAGCACGGAGTGACCTTTGCCAGCCAGGTCTCATCACAAGCCTAACCTAATTTCCTCAAATCCATTCAAAACCTCAGTTGCACCTGCCGGTCCCTAATGATTTCAGCAAACACGTTGGGCAAGGTTGGAAGTGCCCGAGATGGGTTTACATTACTCAAGGCATTGTGGTACGTGCGTAGTTTTCAAAAGGGGTAGAAATGAAAGCCATTTCCTCTATGACGTTGCCAAGTCACAATTAGCACAAGGCAAAGTAGGGAGAGCTTTCTACAGCCCTGTGGTCCTCTAGGAGGACTACACCAGAAGGGTAAGGGTGGAAAAAGAAGGGCTGGGCAGGACAGCATTACAAAGAGAGCAGTCAGAGGCATCTGCTCTGGGGGCCAGATATCAAGATAAATCAAAGTGGAGCTTGGGAACCACAACATCAAAATCTGTGCCTGGCCTGTGAAAACAGCCTGGATTGTGACCATGTGGTCAGAAGTGCCAATAATTCTTGCAAGTTATTCTTGCACCTACCCTAGCAGGATTCATCCTTCACTTGAGTGTCTACGCGTTTATTCTGGGTTCTTGATGTTGGGTTCTTTTTTTTTTTAACAAAGTTTTATTGATTTTTATAATTAAACAACAAATACCAATATGATGCATTTACATACACAAGCAATAAAAATAATCCAAATCAATACATTTTCGGAGACGCTTGGCGGTCCCCGCCTTGCCTCCACCCTCATTCACTTTCCTGTCCTTCCTCCCTCTAATCCCACAACCTCTCCTCCTTCCTCC
>NW_015398105.1:9500-12699 GCF_001527695.2 Protobothrops mucrosquamatus
TAGCCTCCAGTCCCCTGATCATCTTTGTTGCTCTTCTCTGCACTCTTTCTAGAGTCTCAACATCTTTTTTACATCGTGGTGACCAAAACTGGATGCAGTATTCCAAGTGTGGCCTTACCAAGGCATTGTAAAGTGGTATTAATACTTCACGTGATCTTGATTCTATCCCTCTGTTAATGCAGCCTAGCACTGTGTTGGCTTTTTTGGCAGCTGTAGCACACTGCTGGCTCATATTTAAGTGATTGTCCACTAGGACTCCGAGATCCCTCTCACAGTTACTACTATTGAGCAAGTTACCCCCTATACTATACCTGTACATTTGGTTTTTCTTGCCTAAATGTAGAACCTTATTGAATTTCATTGTTAGATAGCGCCCAGTGTTCGAGTCTGTCCAGGTCCTCCTGTATCCTAAGCCTGTCTTCTGGAGTGTTGGCTATTCCTGCCAGCTTGGTGTCATCCGCAAATTTGATGAGTTCCCCATCTATCCCCTCGTCCAGATCGTTGATGAAGATGTTGAAGAGCACTGGGCCCAGAACAGAGCCCTGGGGCACCCCACTACACACTTTCCTCCATGTAGATGCGGTTCCATTGAGGACCACACGCTGAGTACGGCCGGTCAGCCAGCTACGGATCCATCTGGTGGTGATGCTGTCTAACCCACATTCATCTATCTATGATGATGTAACTCATCAACATATAATTATGAAATTACATTACAGAATGAAAAATGTACAGTCCAGCTAGAGTTACTTGACATTTGGTCAAAGGAAGACATACCCTTTGTTCAGCAGGCATAGCCTTAACTCCAAATATTATCCATCTTTTTGACTGTTGTCCTTCTTGGGAGGGATTGTTTTCACAACAATACTCATGAGGATCTCTTGGGGGTCACCAGAAGAAGCTCAGCTTGATCTGAGGCAAGTTTGGTCTTGAATCTTTAATCAAAACATCTGGACCTTCCAATGTTGTGTTGAACAGAACGAGGGCACACGTACCCACAAACAATGAAAGATAAGTGATGTTTCCTCAAAGTTCAGATCCTGAGGTTTTCATGGACACATCCGACAGCTCATGAAACATGGGACAATTCTTAAATGATTAAAAATAATAATAATAATAATTATAAGTTGGAAGGGACCTTGGAGGTCATCGAGTCCAAACCCCTGCCCAGGCAGGAACCCTACACCATTTCAGACAAACGGCTGTCCAGTCTCTTCTTAAAAACTTCCAGTGTTGGAGCATTCACCACTTCTGGACCAGATTCCTGATTTTTTTTGCCACTCTCTCCTAGATTTTGAATAAATTATTGTCTACGTAGCCCTAAAGATGCTTTTTCAAAATCAACTCCCTTGATTTTTTTCCCCTTTGAAAATGTTTCGCTTTTCACCCAAGAAGCTTCTTCCGTTCAGAACGGAAGAAGCCTCAGAACTAAAAAAGCTTCTTAGATGAGAAATGAAATGTTTTCAAAGTAAACAAAAAACAAAAAACAAGAAAGTCCAGTTGCCCTTTGGCCAAATCACCTTGACTTGGATGATTGAGACTCTTCATAGACATTTACTTTCTACATAAATAATGAGTAGTTGCAAGATATTGGTCTGTGGAGCTATTTGTCAATCAAGAGGCAACCTGCGACAGAGGCAGAGATGGTGCTAAGCTCTTGTTTGGCATCATCATGAATTGAATCTGAAAATAATCTAGGGATTTGTCCCCGGCTTTTAATCTAGGCTTGTTCGATCTTCGCTCCCAGAAGAATTTGCCTACCAGGTTTATACTTTGCTGGTGCCTCCGAAATTCTAGATAAGCCTCTTTACACTCTAGCTCCTTGAGCGATTAAATTGAGCGGTGAGATTTGTCTCAAAATTTCCCTTCGGTTAGGATTATATTAGCCAGCCTCGCTGTGAACTCGGAGCCCCAGGTGAAGGCTTTGGACACGAGGAACACTGAATGGGTTTAGACAGCTTAACATTCTGCCAGCCACAGTTTGTCTCTCCAGGACGCTAAATCAAATCCTGAAAAAGTTGGATGGAAAGCTAGAGCGAAAGGAATTCTTGCCAAGTTTTGTAAAGTTTGGGCTGCCAACATTGCTTCCTCTTTGGAAGCTATCAGAAATTGCTTTTGGGAGAAACCGGCTTTCGTTGGCATTCGTTGGTGCAAATATAAACCATGATTATGGGAGGCCCCTCGTACCGCCAATTGAAATACTCAGTCGGACACAACAAGCTTACCTGTGGTTTCCCTGTAAATTATCAGCTCAAGTTTCTGGAACCATATTGGCACCACAAATGATCTAGGGCAGGGGGTCTTCAAACTTGGCCCTTTGATGACTTGTGGGACTTCAACTTCCCAGAATTCCTCAGGCAGCGTAAAAACAGTTGTGATGCCTTTAACAGCCATAACATGTTATCCTTATGGCTGTAGCGAATGTTAGGATTAGCCGGCTAGCCATTTTGTTGTTGTTGTTAGTTGCGAAGTCGTGTCTGACCCATCGCGACCCCATGGACAACGTTCCTCCAGGCCTTCCTGTCCTCTGCCATCTTCTTGAGTCCATTTAAGTTCATACCTCCTGCTTCAGTGACTCCATCCAGCCACCTCCTTCTCTGTCGTCCCCTTCTTCTATTGCCCTCCATCTTTCCCAGCATCAGGCTCTTCTCCAGGGAGTCCTTCCTTCTCATTAGGTGGCCAAAGTACTTGAGTTTCAACTTCAGGATCTGGCCTTCTAAAGAGCAGTCGGGGTTGATCTCCTCTAGGACTGACCGGTTGGATCGCCTGGCAGTCCAGGGGACTCGCAGGAGTCTTCTCCAGCACCATAGTTCAAAGGCCTCCATTCTTTGGCGCTCAGCCTTTCTTATGGTCCAACTTACACAGCCATACTTTGCAACTGGGAAAATGCACCTTTAATAAATTGTATTATAAAGCAGGGAGAACTGAGTAATCAGCTGCAACCGGTGTAAAAATGCCAAACTAGTTTTTTTTAGGAGATGTGGGTCTTGCTGGGAGTCACTCAGGAGAACCTTAGGAATAGTAACAACCGCCCAATAATTGCATTGTGGCGACAACCGTTTGCAGTAAAATAAAAACATTACACACCTGCTAAAACATCTCCTATTCTTCTGCTTTCAGAGAGCTGATCTTTAAAAACAACACGTCGAAAGGAAGTTTATCCATATGCCAAATAATCATTTTTATTTTATTTTTTATT
>NW_015398105.1:14260-16589 GCF_001527695.2 Protobothrops mucrosquamatus
ATGCCATGGAGCGTTTTAAAGGTGGTAACTAACACCTTAAAACGCACTCGGAAGATCACTGGTAACCAGTGCAGCTCGCGCAGGAGCGGTGTTACATGGGAGCGACGAGTCCCTCCCAACACCGCCCGCGCGGCCGCATTCTGGACCAGTTGAAGTCTCCGGGTGCTCCTCAAAGGGAGCCCCATGTAGAGGGCATTGCTGTGGCTCAGTCTCAATGCGACATTGTGCATTCATCCCAAACAATAAGTTTGCATTTCGGCAATACTTTTCTCATGCCGGATGCTTTGGAAATGTTGCACGTGGGAGTTTCAATGAATTGCATGTTCAATGGCAATTTCAAAGCGTCCAACAGATGGCGCTGTTTTTCAAAAAAAGCATGTTTTTACCTGTCACAGGTGTGACATCTATATAATAATAGGTATATAAAAACACGCGCGTAGTCGAATGCAACGTTGTGTCAAAATTTCAAAGCAATCGGTGAAGAACTTTCGGAGATTTAAGATTTTGAACAAACGAACATTTACATTTTTATTTATATAGATGAAGATGATGATGATGATGATGATGATGATGATGATGATGATGATTATTATTATTATTATTATTATTATTATTATTATTATTATTATTATTATTATTATTATTATTATTATTATTTCGGGCATAAGTCATGGCACTCATAAAACAGGTAACCACATCCCATCATGGAAGAAAGCACTTTTTGCCCCCAAAACCAGGACTGACACATTCCTAAAATCAGCCTGAGTCCAGATCAGCTTGAAGATTTCACTCTACTTTGGCTCAGATCACTACCCCGGTTTCTACATCAAAAAACCTTCACCTGTCGCTCAAAGGTTAATCTCTATTGGAAAAACAAGGAAGTGAAGCATTTTTATTCTCGGAAGATTTCTGCAGTTGTTTTTTGTTTTTTGTTTAACAAAACAAAACACCTTTTCTCCTGCAATCAAAGCCCAGAAATTTTTTTTTTTATGTTAGCCTTGGAGGGGCACTTTGTTTGAACGTAACTTTGAAACTTTTTTTAGGAATCACTTTGAATTGCTCATTTTTTGCCCGGAGGTCTCCGATCTTTTTGCCTCAGTTTCACTCCTGGTGAAACTGGAACAAATGTTTCTGCAGGAATGGCTGAACGCCGAGAGAGTTTCCAGATGAGTAAGGAGAGCGTGTTCCACAACACCAATTTTCCGCTCTGCTCTAGAGAAACAGGAATTGAACGGTGAATGATGGGCTATTTGTCCTTAAAAAAAAGAAAAATGATGAAACAATATTTTCCCAACTGATCTTTTAAACCTCAGTCCTCAGTTGCAATGGCGATAGCCCTTAGACTTATACACCACTTCACAACGCTTTAAGCCCTCTCTAAGTGGTTTTACAGAGTCAGCATATTTGCCCCCAACAATCTGGGTCCTCATTTTACCGACCTCGGAAGGACGGAAGGCTGAGTCAACCTTGAGCTGGTCAGGATCGAACTTCCTGGCTGTGGGCAGAGTCAGCCTGCAATGTTGCATTCTAACCAATGCACCACCAAGGCTTCCTTCCTTCTCATTTTCCTTCCTTCTCATCTTCCTTCCTTCCTTCCTTCCTTCCTTCCTTCCTGCCTGCCTGCCTGCCTGCCTGCCTGCCTGCCTGCCTGCCTGCCTGCCTGCCTGCCTGCCTGCCTGCCTGCCTGCCTTCCTTCCTTCCTTCCTTCCTTCCTTCCCAAAGCGCCTGAAGGCAGGGCAAGAAGCAACGGATGGAAACTAATCAAGGAGAGAAGCAACCTGGAACTAAGGAGGAATTTCCTGACTGTTAGTACAATTAACCAGCGGAACGACTTGCCACCAGAAGTTGTGGATGCTCCAACCCTGGAAGTTTTTAAGAAGAGACTGGACAGCCATTGGTCTGAAATGGTATAGGATCTCCTGCCTGAGCAGAGGGTTGGACTAGAAGACCTTCAAGGTCCCTTCCAACTCTGTTATCTTCTTATATAAATAAAAATGTAAATGTTCGTTTGTTCAAAATCTTAAATCTCCAAAGGTTCTTCACCGATTGCTTTGAAATGTTGACACAACGTTGCATTCGAATACGCGCGTGTTTCTACATACCTACTATTATATAGATGTCACACCTGTCACAGGTAAAAACATTTAACCTGTCTGAGCCACAGCAACGCGTGGCCGGGTACAGCTAGTTCTGTTATAATAGCCTAACCCAGGGGTCTTCAAACTTAGCCCTTTTATGACTTGTGGACTTCAACTCCCAGAATTCCTCAGTCGGCCATTTTGATGAAACTGCAGGCTTCGATCCAGACCAGGGGTCTTCAAACTTGGCC
>NW_015398106.1:0-1761 GCF_001527695.2 Protobothrops mucrosquamatus
GCAGGACAAGAAACAACGGGTGGAAACTAATCAAGGAGAGAAGCAACCTGGAATTAAGGAGGAATTTCCTAACAGTGAGGACAATTAACCTGTGGAACAGCTTGCCACCAGAAATCATGGGCGCTCCATCACTGGAGACTTTTAAGAAGAGACTATAGATAGCCACTGGTCTGAAATGGTCTAGGGTCTCCTGCTTGAGCAGGGGGCTGGACTAGAAGACCTCCAAGGTCCCTCCCAGCTCTATACTATTCAACCCTTTGCAGCGTGTCTGTAGGATATGGACCCCGAAGGCAAAGATGGTGCCCAGAACAGTATTAATGAACATAGAACATAGAATCATAGGGTTGAAGGGACCTTGGAGGTCTTCTAGTCCAACCCCACGATTACGCACCAGACTCTAATTGAAGCTCTGCCTATTTAATTGATTATTAAATTTAATGTGCATTTGCATTAAAAAGGGGGTGGAGCTTTAATAGCACCGAAGAGGGAGTCAAGCTATTTTCCAAGGCGCCTGAAGCAACGGATGGAAACTAATCAAGGAGAGAAGCAACCTAGAACTAAGAAGAAACTTCCTGACAGTGAGAACAATTAACCAGTGGAACCACCTGCCTCCAGAAGCGGTGAATGCTCCAACACTGGAAGTTTTTAAGAAGAGACTGGACAGCTCTTTGTCTGAAATGGTATAGGGTTTCCTGCCTGAGTAGGGGTTGGACTATTATTATTATTATTATTATTATTATTATTATTATTATTATTATTATTATTATTATTATTATTATTATTATTATTATTATTATCATCATCTTGCAGTGCTAGAAGGGAATGGGGTTTGTGGAGATATAATATATATATTAACAGTAGAAAAACAGTAAAAAATAGTAGAAAACCATATATATATATATTTAAAAAGGGCAATGCTAGGGCTTTAAGTTAAGGCAGGATCTGTCTGAGAAGGCAATGTCAAATCAGTGCTCAGCAAAGGCCCCAGGAATCTCTCCAAATTGGGTCCACCTCTCTCCAGCCGCAGCGAGCCAAACTATAGGAAATGGGCACGAATTCACGCCAAGGAGGGACGCTGAAGCCTGTGTGAGATACCCACAAAACTCTACGGGAACTGTCACTGGACCTGAATTTGTGTAATTGGGCAGGACGAGGGGCGATGCCCCTGTCCCTCCCACTAGCTAATAAGCCATTAAATTAATATGAGCGGAGAGCAAAGGGCTGATTTAGTGGGTACCACTCCGGGCCAGCCTTCTGGACGTCTTCCAAGACAGATTGGTTCCATTCCAGATTGCACTCATTTGCTCTTTAGCCAGCCCTGCTCAGTGGAAAAGAGAAGACGGGCTGGTTGGTGGCATCCTTTGCCTGCTGTGCTTCCTCCTCCTCCTCCTCCTCCTCCTCCTCCTCCTCCTCCTCCTCCCCACAAACCCCTCTCCCTTCTAGCACTGATGATGTCACATAGTTGGGTCATGAAACGTCTGCAAGAAAACAGCCCAGGTCAGAGAGCATCCAGGACTGCACACTCCTCCTCCTCCTCCTCCTCCTCCTCCTCCTCCTCCTCTCCACAAACCCCATTCCCTTCTAGCACTGATGATGTTACATAGTTGGGTCATGAAACGTCTGCAAGAAAACAACTGTGCTGCACACAGCAGTCCCTCTGCCCGTCCAGATTCCTCGTGATTTCCAGAGTCTACACAACTTTTTTATATTCTGGTGACCGAAGAGGGAAATATTATTTTAGAATAGAATAGAATAGAATAG
>NW_015398106.1:3636-7089 GCF_001527695.2 Protobothrops mucrosquamatus
GGTGGACTTCAACTCCCACAATCCCCCAGCCAGCCTGCTTTAAGATGGGTGGATTTCAACTCCCAGAATTCCCCAGCCAGCCTGCTTTAAGATGGGTGGGCTTCGACTCCCAGAATTCCCCAGCCAGCCTGCTTTAAGATGGGTGGACTTCAACTCCCACAATCCCCCAGCCAGCCTGCTTTAAGACGGGTGGACTTCAACTCCCAGAATCCCCCAGCCAGCCTGCTTTAAGACGGGTGGACTTCAACTCCCAGAATTCCCCAGCCAGCCTGCTTTAAGATGTGTGGACTTCAGCTCCCAGAATTCCTCGCTCCTGTTTTATAAGATAGGTGGACTTCAAGCCCTAGACATGGCTGGCTGGGGAATTCTGGGACTTGAAGTCCCCATAGCTTAAAGTGGCCAGGGTGGAATAACATTGGTCTGGCGTGTGGAGCCAGCCAAATTGTGCTGACCAGGTGAAAGACAGCAGACAGCTTCAAGCACGGGGGTCCCCTTGAGTGTCTGAACCTGAACCCCACTTCTGGCATGGGCTGAAAACCCCTCAGAGCTGCTGCTTGCTCCCCCCCCCTTGCACTAGGCCAGGGGTAGGCAACCTGGGCTCTTTTATGACTCGTGGACTTCAACTCCCAGAATTCCTGAGCCAGCCACGCTGAGGGGAAAGGGAGAGGTTTCCAAGCTCAGCCATGCTGGCTCAGGAATTCTGGGAGTTGAAGTCCGCAAGTCGTGAAGGGAGCCATAGTTCCCCATGCTGGCTCAGGAATTCTGGGAGTTGAAGTCCGCAAGTCGTGAAGGGGCCAGAGTTCCCCCATGCTGGCTGAGGAATTCTGGGAGTTGAAGTCCGCGAGTCGTGAAGGGGCCATAGTTCCCCCACGCTGGCTGAGGAATTCTGGGAGTTGAAGTCCACGAGTCGTGAAGGGGCCATGGTTCCCCCACGCTGGCTGAGGAATTCTGGGAGTTGAAGTCCGCGAGTCATAAAAGAGCCAAGGTTGCCTACCCCTGGACTAGGAGAAGAACAAATGTCTCCTTCAAGACATTTCCTGGGAACCTCCCCAGGCTGGTCCCAGCTGGTGTGGCTGACCCTCTGGCCCATCGTCCCCGGAGGAGGCTAATGACCTCCTCCAGGCCTGTCCTGGAATGCATTAATTGGGCTGAGAGGCGTCTGGGCCACCTCTTGAAATATATATATATATATACAGTATATATATATATATCAACTGTGTTCCTCATTAGGAGTCTGGCATTCCACGGCAGGCTGGAAGTAATTTGTGGAAACCACACAGTCAAGAAGAAGAAGAGAGAAGAGACCCCATGCCACAAATGCCGATGGTCCCAAGGCTGCTCACTCTGGGCTGGAAGATCAGCACCCCAAGGCCAAGTGGGGGGGGTCCTTGAATGGGTCGTGGGAATGTTCCTGGTGGTCTGTCCCTTCTTGCCATGAGGAAAATAGTTTGGGAGGACAAACTTTGGACAGCCTTACCACGGAGAGTGTTTTAGGAGACACCCCTCTCTTTGAAGTGGGGGGACACATGGATGGGCCTTGTTTGTGGGGGGGCCTTTCCACCCCATCAAGCCGCCTTCTTCACGGTTGTCAGAACTTCCTTCAAGGGAGATGCAGAATAGTAGCATTGGAAGGGACCTTGGAGGTCATCCAGTCCAACCCCCAGCTCAAGTAGGAGACCCCATATCATTCTGGACAAAGGGCGGCTGTCCAGTCTCTTTTTTGAAAACACACACAGCTTCTGAAGGCAAGTGTGGTTCCACTGATTAATTGTTCTCGCTGTCAGGAAATTGCTCTTAGGAAGGAAGGAAGGAAGGAAGGAAAAAGAAAGAAAGAAAGAAAGAGAAAGAAAGAGAAAGAAGGAAAGAAAGAAAGAAAGAAAGAAAGAAAGAAAGAAAGAAAGAAAGAAAGAAGGGAAGGGAGAGATGGAAGGGAGGGAGGGAAGGGGATGAAAACAGGAAGGAAGGAAGGAAGGAAGGAAGGAAGGAAGGAAGGAAGGAAGGAAGGAAGGAAGGAAGGAAGGAAGGACAAAAAGCAACGGATGGAAACTCATCAAGGAGAGAAGCAACCTAGAACTAAGGAGAAACTTCCTGACAGTGAGAACAATTAACCAGTGGAACAACCTGCCTCCAGAAGCGGTGAATGCTCCAACACTGGAAGTTTTTAAGAAGAGACTGGACAGCCATTTGTCCGAAATGGGCTAGGGTTTCCTGCCTGAGCAGGGGGTTGGACTAGATGACCTCCAAGGTCCCTTCCAACTACTACTACTACTACTACTACTACTACTACTACTACTACTACTACTACTACTTCTTCTTCTTCTTCTTCTTCTTATTATTATTATTATTATTATTATTATTATTATTATTATTATTATTATTATTATTATTATTATTAATATTACTTTCTGACAGTGAGGACAATCAACTAGTGGGACAGCTTGCCATCAGAAATCGTGAGCGCTCCATCACTGGAGGATTTTAAGAAGAGGCTCGACAATCACTTGTCTGAGATGGCATAGTTTCTCCTGCTTAAGCGGGGGGCTGGACTAGAAGACCTCCAAGGCCCCTTCCAGCTCTAGTCCCTATATCTATAACTGTGGCAGAAAGGCGGCAAAATTGGGAGTAACTTGGTGAGCAACTGCCTCACTTAGGAAGGAAAGAGAGGAAGAGGATGGCCAGCAGCAAAGAAGTTGGACTCAGTTGCAGCCGTGATAGGTGCACCATTGGAAGAGTTGAAGGATCAGCCATGGAGAACATCTATACTGCTAAGAGTCAAACCCTGATCTGATAGCATCCCACCATCCGTCAGTGCAAAGACCAGCTCCTTTGAGAAATCCATCATGCTGGGAAAGGTGGAAGGAGAGAGAAGAAGTGGACCACCCCCAGTGTAAGAAGATGGACTCAGTTACAACAGTGATGGGACCACTGTTGGAAGATCTGAAGGATCACGTTGGAGAGAACATCTACCGTTTTGGCTGCTAAGAGTCAAACCCTGATCTGATAGCATCCAAGCATCAATCAGTGCAAAGAGCCAGCTCCTTCGAGAAATCCATCATGCTGGGAAAGATAGAAGGAGAGAGAAGAAGAGGACCAACACCAGCAAAGAAGATGGACCTAGTTATGGTGGTGATGAGGACCACCATCACCAGCTCCTTGGAAGATCTGAAGGACCTGCTTAGGGACAGATCAACCATGGAGAAAAACCTATACATGTAGTTAAAGTTGATCTTGACCTGATGGCACATGATGCATTGATCAATCAATCAATCAATCAATCAATCAATCAATCAATCCAAAGAGCCAACTCCTTTGAGAAATCCATCATGATGGGAAAGATGGAAGGAGAGAGAGAACAAGAGGACCACTACCAGCAAAGAAGATGGACCTAGTTATGGTGGTGATCAGGACCACCGTCACCAGCTCCTTGGAAGACCTGAAGGACCTGCTTAGGGA
>NW_015398107.1:0-1190 GCF_001527695.2 Protobothrops mucrosquamatus
TCTCTAGAGCTCTGATTAGTAAATGGAAGTCATAACTGTCAAGGGCGTGTTGAAATTAGGGATTATTACCAAGGTTGGGGGAATGTTTGTGATGATTTATGGGACCTGAATGATGCCAATGTGGTATGCCGACAGCTTGGATGTGGATATGCCATCCAAGCAACACAAGGAGCATGGTTTGGTCAAGGATATGGCCCTATTTACCTGGATAATGTTCAGTGCAGCGGGAATGAATGCTATCTTTGGGAATGCGGAAGTGCAGGCTGGGGAAATCATAACTGCAACCACCAAGAGGATGCTGGTGTTATTTGTTCAGGTACTTACTTACTTGCTTTGTCATTGAAATAGAAATATTTTTATAACAATTTTATATTTACATATTTTAAATAGTTTGGCATGAGAGTTAATTCATGCATCTGGTTTAGGAACATATAATTTAATAGCTAATGCAATATTCTAATTCAGCTACCTACAAACAATGAAGAAAGGATTTGATATGCAGCTGAAGGGTCCTGGAGAAAACAATTCATCAAAGAACCAAAAAGTTTTAATCTATCTTCAGGAATGATAGTTGCCAAAAGCAGAATCTCAAAGCAAGGCTGTCAGAGTACATATTGATCTCGAACAGGGAAGAACCAAAGATTCAGATTCTAGTCCTTTGTTTATGTTAGAAATTCTGTTTACATATAGCACCACAGATCAGACAAAGAGTACAATCACCATGTGCTTTACTGCTTAACTTTTTTAAGTGTAACAGGAAACAGGAACCTCTACTTACGTAGAATAAAAGCACATAGAGTATATACCATACATCCAAACTTGTAAACATTGCCATCTACTGGCTGAACACTATTATAGTTGTTGCACAAAAATACATCCCAACAATGAATTCCAACAGTTTATCATAGAGTTCAGTGACTAGCCAATGCCCCTCAGCATTCTACTTCACACAGCTGTAATGGCTATAGTTTTGGAGAAAACCCATGTAAGATGCATTAAGCTGCTGGACAGCATATTCTTTTGCTAGAGTCGTAAGTGTCATGATTAAAACTAAGGTGCCACAATTTTCTTGTATAAGCCTCCTTAAACACTTTGTGCAAGAAAACAGTCCTCTCAATTTCATAGTTTATGTGTCAGTTTTATGCCCAATTGAAGAGTTTGGACAATGTTTAGATAACTTTCTGGAAAAG
>NW_015398107.1:5065-7088 GCF_001527695.2 Protobothrops mucrosquamatus
AGCTTTCAGTTGTTTAATTGCATTTGAAATTTCATCTGCAGTAATCTCTTCATTCATAAGTTTCTGTTGGTCTAATGTAAGTTTATATATTGATGAAGATTGTAAATATTTATCAATATCCTCGATTTTTATGCTCCCTGAAGAATATAAATGTGAGTAGAATTCTGTAAATGCTTTTTTAATCAATTCTTGTTGATATGCCTCACGACCTTTAACCAAGACTTTGGATATAACTCTAGCTTTTTGTCTCTTGCGTAATTGGTAAGCCAACCATCTCCCTGGTTTATTTGCATTAGCAAATGTATTATGTTTAATGTATTTCAAATTGGTGGCCACCTGATCAGCAATTAACATATTGAATTGATCCTTAAGCATTTTAATAGAAGCCTTCAAGTTAGTATCTGTTGGTCGCTGAGATAATAATTTTTCTTTAATCCCAATTTCTTTTTCCAAGTTTAATCTACTCTGTGTTTGCTTGCGTTTATGTGCATTATTCATAGAAATTAACAGACCCCTCAAATAAGCTTTGCTGGCATCCCAAACAATGTGTATAGGAGTATCTTTATCCAAATTAAATTGAAAAAACTCTTCCGTGTATTCCTTCAAGACTTTAACCTTGTCCTCATAATTAAACAAGTTTTCATTTATTCTCCAAGATTTCCTTTTCTTTTGTTGGCCAATCTCTATCCATACCATACTATGATCAGTCAAGGTTCTAGGAAAAAATTTGGTTTTGTTGCAGTCAGTAAGCAAGTCAGTCGATGTCAAAACAAAATCAATCCTTGAGAAAGACTCATGTCTATGAGAAAGAAGGTAAAGTCACGTTCATTCATATGTTGTGATCTCCAAACATCCACCAACTCCAAATCTTCCATCATTGCAAAAAAAGATTTAGGGAGTCTGGAAAGGGCCACGTCCCTAGAAGTTGTCTTTTTGTCTTTTAAAGTATCAAGTACCCCATTCCAGTCTCCCATAACAATCAAGGAATTATAATCCATAGCCACAATTATCTGGTGTAGTTGTCTATAAAATTGTTTTTGAGATGACAGTTGA
The DNA here is from genome assembly GCF_001527695.2 of Protobothrops mucrosquamatus. Classification (NCBI taxonomy): domain Eukaryota; kingdom Metazoa; phylum Chordata; class Lepidosauria; order Squamata; family Viperidae; genus Protobothrops; species Protobothrops mucrosquamatus. The sequence continues at coordinate 6,119 of NW_015398107.1, forward strand.
TTGGGGGCATAAACCCCCACTATTAAGCACTTTCTTCCATTTAAGTTTATTTCCACCAATAAAAATCTCCCTTCTTTGTCAGTTTCTTTTAAGATAGGTGAAAGATGTTTCTTTATATATAATGCAACCCCTGCTTTTTTTTTAAGAGCAGGTGCAGTAAACAAGTCTCCAAGCTTAGAATTTAACAATAATTTTTGATCTTTAGCCACAATATGAGTCTCTTGTAAACATATAATATCATTATTAAAATGTCTTAAATAATGAAAAACCTTACGTCTTTTGTGGGGTGTATTAAGGCCCGCCACATTCCAAGATGAAATTTTAAACATTAGCTGATTTCAGTCCTATGGCAATACTTGAGGCATAAGACTTGGCAAAAACCTTAGATCGAGCGCCACCTACTGGCTCAGAAGTAGCAGGTGGCGAGCTATCAGCTGATGGGCGGGCTGTCAGTTGTTGTTCCTTCTCCTTACGTCTGTGAGCTGCGCGGGTCATTCTTTGTTCTTTTCCATCGTCTTTCAAACACCCATTTGCGTCCTTAACACCGGAAATAGAAGGGAGGTCCACAATCAAATGCTCAGCTACATCAGTCTTTTGGGCTGTAGGTGGACGCTCTACTTGCAACACAGACGCCATAAAGTCGTTCGCTTTTTTAATCGAGTTAATTCTGTAACGCTTACCGGCCACTGTTACAATTATACCCACCGGTACATCCCATCTGAAAATTATTTGTCTATTCTTAAGTTCCTGCACCAAAAAAGCATAGTCTCAACGCGCTTTAAGTATTTTCGCTGGGATTTCCTTTAAAAGAATAATATCTTGATTTAAAATCTTAAATCTTTGTTGATAAAAAAGCTGCATTATTTCATTTCGTCTCGCTTTTCTTGTGAAATAGACCACCACGTCTCTTGGCAAATTTCTCTGACGGGCCACCCAGGAATTCACCCTGAAGACACGTTCTATTTCATCA
>NW_015398108.1:0-4344 GCF_001527695.2 Protobothrops mucrosquamatus
TAGTTTTTGGATCACCATTCTTGCAGTACCTTGTGATAACCACAGAATCCCCTTAAGACCATTTTTGTTGTTTGGTAATTATAAATCTACTATAGCCTCAATCCTTTTACTATCTATTTTCCTTTCCCCTTCAACTATAATATATTCTAGATATTTTACCTCCTTTCATACCAATTGGGCTTTATTTGCTAAACACCCTTAATCCTTTCTTCTGCCAAAAGGTTGCTTTCCCATTTTTTTATAATTCCCAGAATAAGATCTTACAAAAATGGTAAGCTACATAAAAATGTATTTGCTTCCACAGCTTAAAAGTGGAGGAAAGAAAAGAAAGAAAGAAAATAATTTGTCCTGTATCAGATAGACTATACTTGTCCATGGAAGCTCTATCAAAAATTGTCACATTTTTCTTTCTCCTCCCCCTTTCACCCTGATTAGATACTATGTTACAAAAATATAACTCAATAAACTTATTGTAAATAACACATTCAGGATTTTAAAAGGTAAAGCACATAGGCTCACCAATTAGCATTGGGCCAACATTTCTGGAATGCCTTTTGTCTCAGGCAGACATCAAACAGGATAGCTAAGAAGACAAAAGATTGTCTCCCCCTTCCCCCATCACCAAACCAGACAGAGTAAAAATTTATACAAAACTTTTGCTTGTAACAGCCCTCAGGAGGAAAATTGCCATAACATTTACAGAAGTGGCTTGCCAAAACCTCCCTCCTAGGGCTGAGCAAAAATAAACCAACCCCAAAACACTCAGCCAACCCTCATGGTTAAAGTAGGATTTGAACTCAAATCCAGCCTTGCAGCCTGTGGCTATAACCCTGAAACCAAATTGGTTTTCTATAAAGATTTCCCTTCCCCTCCTTGGCTCCAAGGAAAAGGAAAACAAATTGGACACACACAGTGTGCAGCAATTAATCATCTTTTTTTTTTTTTTACAGTAGCAAGTAGTCCCAAAGCACATATTTATCAGATGTTAAATAAAACATCATAGGATTGTTCCTTTGACAAGAATACCCTCAAATGCATTATTAAAAATAAATCCAAACTAAAATGCAAAGGAAAAATCACTGAAGCATGCCACATATACAAAAACAAAATATCTGAGTTGGATGGGATATTAGAGGTCCTCTAGTCCAACCCTGTACTGAAACAGGAAACTCTATCCATTTCAGACCCTATCAATTTCTAACCTCCTCCCAAAAACCTCCAATAATGAAACATCCACAGTTTCTGGAGACAATTATCCCACTGATTAATTATTCTTACAGTCAGGAAATTTTATCCAATTTCTGTTCTTTAAAAACAAACAAACAAACAAACAGAAACTGTCACTCCCTTTTTTTTCTTCTTCTTCTTCTTTCTGCATCTCTTACTTCTCCAAGACACAAATTCTTGGGTTAAAAAAATAACAAATTAAACATGTTTAAAAGGATTGCTCAAAAATTTCACCCCCCTTCAATAGCCCTTCCACCATGGGCTTTAAACCCATTATTCCTTCTAATATAATGTTATACTGTATCTGGTGAATTACTTCACCAAGGTTCTTTAAAATCACCTTTAAAGGATCCATGTGTACCCCTCTTCTATTGCCCTCTTGGGCCCATATAAGAGGGTCCACTTTTCCTTGAGCTTCTTCACTTAAGGTCATAATATTTACAATTATTTCTCTTTCATTCCCCATAATAACAACCCCCAATTTACCAATTAAGTACCCCCTGGCCAAATTGCAGCTCCCTTTAACCAATACAAAGTTCAGGTCCTTTTACTACTGTCTGGACCATAGCAAGTTTAAATATTGTTGCTTCTACTACATGTCCATAATTGCCTGATCCTTAATCTTCCCTTTCCCAATTTGCATTCCTGGTGGTATATAGTTCAGGGTAAATCTGGCACACCCTTTCCTCCTCCAGGGATCCAACCTTTAAGGTTTATCAAGGGTTCCTAAAAAGCTGAACCAAAAAACAGATTAGTCCCCTGATACCCCTAATCTTCAAAATTCACCAAATTTACTAGTTCTTCCCCCTCCTTCCTCTTAGGGCATTCATTTTCCCAGTGTCCTTCCTCCTTACAAAAGGCACATTTATTTATTTATTTATTTAGGGACTGGGGAAAATTTTTCTCCTACAGATTTATATCCCCTGGTGCCAACTGGCTGTCCTCACCCCCAGCCTAGACCTCTCTCAAGACCCTTTACTGAGTTCCTGATTATTCTTCCCCATCTTCTTTGCTGGCCTGTTTGCAACAATTGAGCCATCATTTTTATCTTATCTTATGTTTATCTCTCTCTTCGCATATACTTTCTGAGCCTCTTTTACCGGTAATAAATCTTCTATTGTTTTAGTTTTCCATGTGTCTAATTTCTGCATTTTTACCCTAATACTTTCCCATGCTTTCCTTACAAATTGATATTTCACACTCATTTGATGTCCTGGCTTACTAGGATCCAAATGTTCATACTTTTAAAGTTGGCTTTTTAATCTTTCTAACCATTCGGTTGGTGTTTCCTCCTTTCCTTGTTCTAAGGACAGTGCCTTCTGAATGTTAAGACTCTGGGGCACTGCATTTTTAATACCTTCTATTTAATATCCCCTATAATCAGCCATAGCATTCCTCTCTGCATGCCTGTTACCATCCCATTTTGGATCTGCAACAGGGATCTCAGCCTGTTCATTCTTTTGTGGAAAAATTTTCTTACATTGTTCCTTAGCTGCTCTCCTAATCATCCCATTCTTCTCTGGTGTAAACATGTTAGAAATGGATAGCATTTCTCTCCATGAGTATTCCATTGGTCCTAAAAACATTTCTAACATGTTTTCCTACTTCAATAGGATCTTCTATTAGTTTGGGCAATTCTTTACTAAATTTCCTGATTTCAAAAGCTGTTAGGGGGGACAATCCCCCCCTTGGAGAGGGGTTTTCCCCTCTCTTGTCACCTTTCAAACTATAGGAACCTCAAGAAATACATAGCTTTCTACTTAACTCTTTCACACAAAATAGCAGATCAGAGTTCTCCCCTTTCATCCTGGCCAGGCATAAAACTTCACACAGCTCCTTTCTTTTTCTCTCTCTCCCTCTCTTCCATCTGATTATTTCCATTCTTTTAACACCTTCTATTGTCCTTCTAATTACTAAGAAACTAGCTTTCTTCACCCTTTCTTGCATTTACACCAGACACAAAAAAAAATTCCAAATGCTTCACCCCAGGCAAAACAATCATTCTTATTTTCAAGGAGCTTTTTCAAAGCCAATGAGCTCCATTTCCCAAATTTCCTTTTGGAATATGACCTTACTGTTAGAGGGTCTCTCCCTCTCCTCCCCCAGGTCTTTAGAAATGAGTCAATACAAACACACAAACATACAGACCATTAAACATCATTTCCAGACCTTAAATTTCCACTTTTACTCTCTTGGGGCAACTTGTAGCTTGTTCTCCAGGCAGTGGGGAAATGCAAGGAGCGTTTCTGATAGACCTTAACCACTGCCTATCCATTCCCCACTGCTCTAAGCCAAGCTGAGAAGCCCAATTTAATTTATTGGCTGGCCAAACATATACTTAGGCCAGGTATAACAAATGCTTTGTTTAAAGCATTGACTTAAAATACTTCAAGATTCTCCCTAAGGGATTCCCATCTCCCTAAGGGGGTTCATTCCACAATGTAAATACCTTTCCTCTTTTTCCTTATTGGCCAGCACACTGGCCGGGGAGGCGTCCCTCCTCTTCAAACTCTTATTGCCATGGATACCCCTCTGATATATAGATACCCCTCTGGTATCTTACCTGTCGGGCTGAGTTGAAGTCCTTCCTTAGGTCGGCCGACTTTCCCTTAGGTTTTCACTGGGTCCTGGCTTTTTGTCTCGGGATTTTCCAATTCCTCCTTGTTTGAGCAGGGGCAATCCGACCTTTAGGGCTGGGAAAAACTTACCCAGGTGCGCACTCCCCTTTCGAATATCCCCGGCTGCCAAAGATGGAATGGATGCAAATCCCGGAGGAGCCCCCAAGGCTGTTATGTGCTCCTGGCTACTTTCCTTCGTGACCAGAGGCAAGCTCGCCTGACCAATAACAGCCAAGACACAGTGAAGGCCTTTTGTTTCGTTTATTGCAATAAGCGGGGAGAGAAGCTATCAAAGCTTGATTCTCTCCAAAGTTTTAACCCAAAATATCTCCTTCTTTTATTCATCCCTATCACCGGCCGCTACAGCCCTCCTCTTTCCCCATTGGCTGAGGTACTATGAGGTTACACTCTTTCCGTCCGCCTATACACATTTCCTGCTAACACATTAAATCATTTTCACATATACAATAAGAATAAGAAAAATTAGACATTTAAATGG
>NW_015398108.1:5882-7088 GCF_001527695.2 Protobothrops mucrosquamatus
GAAATGACTTTGAATTGTTTTGATTAGATTTATAAATGTTTAACCTACTTAATGAAAATTTGTTTCCATCTGAATGGAATTTGATTAAATTGGAATTTGACTAACTTTATATTAAAACCAATACTAGAGTTTGATATAAATCTATTTCAGTAACTCAGAATATCTTATTAAGTTTGTTTATTTTTTTGTGAAGTTAAAACGAAGAAGTTGAGAAAATTTTGGGATTATCAATAGCTATGTTGTTTTGACTAAAGATTTGTATGCAAAACTGTTAGAAAAAGAGTTTATGTTAACAAATACAAACACAGTTTGGTGACTGTTCTTTTGTTGGCTCTTCACTAGGTAATTTGTTTGTAAATGTGGGCAAAGGACTTGCTTGGAGGAGGTTTTGACTCAGAACTGGGGGAAAAGAGGCTGCCAGTGGCATTTTTGCCTAAAATTGACATTTGGGGACGTCTTGGTGGTTAGCATTTCTTATCAAGTGTGGGCAATTTTAAATCAGAAAGCCAACAGGAGGTATACACTTGTAGATAGCAGATGTATTTGTGGAAAAAAAATGTTAGACCAAAGTGGTGGAAGAGAAGTGAAGGAATGGATAATAGAAGAAAGAAACAGGAAAGTTGTTTTAAGTGGGTGTGCACAGACTTGTGAAATGCCTTAACACAAGCCTTAGAATGTTGAAGGAACAAGCATGTACTAAAGATGGGAGGTGGATGTTGCAAGATTGGAGGATGTTGAAGAGAGAGAGAGAGAGAGAGAGAGAGAGAGAGAGAGAGAGAGAGAGAGAGAAAGCAATAGCTAGGACACAGAAGCAGCCACTGAAGGGGGGTCGCAAGGGATGATAGATACTTTAAAAAAAAAAAACAGGAAATAAAACGCTTTACAACATTTAGCGGTGAGGCTATTTCAATATAGGCCTCAATTGGAAAGCTCTTTTTTTGTCCCTTTGAAATGATGTATGGGAGGCTTTTGTTACATGAAGGTTCAAGAATGTCAATGAAGAAGAGAAGAAAGTTACTCAGTATTTACATAATCTGGCGCAGGTTTTGTCTTCTATCTCAGTACAGGCCCAGGCTGCCATACCACCTGTCTCTGGCCATTGTTGTTCCTGGAGAGTAGGTTCAGGTGAAAAGAACTGTCACCTAGAAATACCAGTCCTCAGTGGTCTCAACCATGCCAGGTCCTCCTGATTTAAGGAATCAAGGC
>NW_015398109.1:0-5150 GCF_001527695.2 Protobothrops mucrosquamatus
CAAGCACGTCAGAGAAGACATTGTTCACCTCCTTCCAACTGTTCACCACAACGAGTGGTACTTCTGACATTCTCCAGATGTTTTGACCATCATTGTAGGGATGAACAATGCATGTGTCAGCACCTGGACAACTTTTGGTACTTTGCTGAGGGGATTCGAGGTTGAATAGCTTGGGGACAAGTTGTGGGTGGTCCTCAAGGTTGCTCAACCTGGAACCAAGCACTTTCAAACCACCCAAGTTGTTTCATGTAGGCATTGGTGATATTTTTGTTTCAGCGAAGTGAGTGATAATGTCTTCACGGCTCAGATCACTTTATTGAAATAAGTTGTGGCTTATAGGCTACCCAGCATCATCAGAGGTTTACTTTGCAAGCCATAGTAAATGGACATGATTATTTTCTCTCTCTCGTGTTCCTGCATTTTTTTTTCCCTTTACCACACTGACTTTGTCATTAAAGTTCAACTCCTACCCGATGTCTTAATATAGCTAACTTAACAGCCAGTGTAAAGGCACTCTATGTTTGGTCATAGAGTCTTTCTAAATGGTTTGGTAAATCTGCAACAATTGGAATAAAAATGGAAGGTGGAAAGAAAGAAGATGAAGGCCTGTGTTGGTGGGCTAAATGTTTGATAATGGGCTATGACTGATGTCCATGCTTACATCTTTGATGCCTTATCAAACAGTTGGCACCATACAGGTTGTCCTCACTCTCCATTTTACAAGCTGATCCTGTTATTTCTGTGGCAATGTGTGAATCTTTCTTCACTAGTGGAAAGTACTATGTAACTTACATAAAAGGTGGTTTAAAGCAGGGTGCATAAATTTTCTCAGCTAAAAATTGGCTCATGGTGGAGGCTCATATTCTAAAAAAAATAATAAAACAGATAGACAAAACCCAGACACGATTTCAGTTTATTTTTAAATGCAGTGATAGTTAATAAAATGAATCTCCCACATGGGACTAAGAATTTTTCTCTTCCATCATATTGAAAAATGAAATTTGGTCACAATTTTCAGAAGGATCTGAGCCTTTGATGGAGGGGAATGAAGTTTTCTGGTGAACCATGCAGTCCTAGGGCCCTCAGTTTTGAATCTTTTGTTTAAATGTACATAATGCTACAACTTTTGTGAATCTAAAAAGCAATTGTTCTCATTAGTGCCTGGATAGGAGACTTCTTATAGAACACTGCATTGTTTTTTGTGTTTAAAAAAATCCCGTTGATGGCAATTCTCAAGCAACAACAGGTTAACACTTAAAATCTCATTATTCCTATAGCTAAGAGTTATTATTTTCAATACTTTTAAATACTTGTTCCCTTTTTTTTGTAGAAACCAGGCAAGTGGTGTGCTATGCATGTTCATATTGCTTGGCAGATCTACCACCATCAACAGAAAGTCAAGGTGAGCTCTTTTGGGCAAAGAGTGATTGATTGATTGATTGATTGATTGATTGATTGATATCAGACTCTTTATGAGATCCATAACTCAATGACAGAGCAAGAGTTTTGCATGGAAAAGGTCTGGGGTTCAATCCTTGAAAGCTCTCAAGAAACCACCAAGAGACCCAGTCAGTAGAAGCTCCTCTCTGCCTAATGCTTTGGAAAGCCACTGACATTCAAATGAGGCAATACTGGACCAGTTGGCCTGTTTAAGGCACTTCTTACACTTATATATGCCAGGTAGAAAACCTGTGGTCCTCCAGTTGTTATGACATTGGAAACTATAGTTCAGTCAGGCGCAAAGAATCAGGACCTTCATAAGGATTGATATAGAGGATTTATTCAGCCTCTATATCTATAATCTGGTCAACTAAAGTTCAGCAGTAAATTACACCAGATAAGGGTCAATAGAATTCAGGAGGAATTGGATTCGGAGCGCTTGTGGTAATGCAAGGAATCTAAACCGATGATGCACTTAACTCCGCCCTCCCCCAGCTCCTCCTGCTCTTCTACTACAAGTTCAGCATCATCTGAATGGTCACAGGTTCCTCTATGCTCAATGCTATTCTATATGTCCATAGTCAGGAATATTAACTTCTTGGCTTCCAGTTCATAAGCATGGATTACAGATATTGGCATCTATAAGACATTCTTTATAAAAACAACCTGATCTCTCCTTGATTTCCAAAGTATCATGGTATGTTCCTTTTTTGGAAAAAAAAGATCTGCCACCTTCACGATTTTTTCCTTATTTCAGAAACAGATGCAGACAGATCCCCATAAATTGGACTTTGGTTTGAAACCTGAATTTCTGAGCAGACCTCCGGGTCCCAGTCTTTTTGGGGCCATTCATCATCCTCATGACTTAGCCCGGCCATCAACTCTTTTCTCTGCAACCAGTGAGTTTGTAAACCACCAATTTGCTCTCTGTTTGGAAATGGAACAGGAAGAAATGGAAGGGTGGGCAGTATGATATAGACTTCAGCAATGCACGATAGTCTTTTTTCTACTGATAAATATGATCAAATAAACTTCATAAAATGAAATGTAAGACTTGAATCCCCCTGGTTTGCTGTTGTTCTAAATGCATTCTTCTCTTGATCAGAATTTCAGCAGGGTGGAGTACGCATGTACGGGTAGTCCTCAACTTACAACCACAATTGAGCCCAAAATTTCTTTTCCTAAGCGAGACAGTCATTAAGTGAATTTTGCCCCATTTTACGACCTTCCTTGCCACAGTTGTTAAGTGAATCACGGCAGCTGTTAAGTTAGCAACATAGTTGTTAATTGAATCTGGCTTCCCCATTGACTTGCTTGTCAGAAGGTCAGAAAAGATGATCACATGACCCCCAGGACGTTGCAACCATCGTACATACAAACAGGTTGTCAAGCGTCCAAATTTTGATCATGTGATCATGGGGATGATGCAAAGGTCGTAAGTGTGAAAAACAGTCATAAGTCCCTTTTTTTTCAGTGCTGTTGTAACTTCGAACAGTCAATAAATGAATGGTTGTAATTAAGGACCACTTGTGCTGCTCATATGCTCGTTTGAGATAAACAGATATATTAGAATCAAAATATTGGAAGGGACTGTTTAGGTCAGGGGTAGGCAACCTTGGCTCTTTTATGACTCGTGGACTTCAACTCCCAGAATCCCTGAGCCAGCCATGCTGAGGAAGAGGGAGAGATTTCCAAGCTGAGCCATGCTGGCTCTGGAATTCTGGGAGTTGAAGTCCACGAGTCATAAAAGAGCCAAGGTTGCCTACCCCTGGTTTAGGCCATTAAGTTCAGTGTGCTGCAATGTGCAGGAATCTAGCATCCCAATCTCTCTGGCTAAACCAAATCAAACCTAGGATACAGTGGCCACACTGGAAATGCTGTACTCAAATGCTTTGGTTTGCTTGCTTTTGAATGTGTTTTGCTAGGTGCCCACCATCCAGCCGGTCCTACTTTTGGCCCACCCTCGCACCACAGCAACTTTCTCAACCCAGCAGCCCATTTAGGTAAGTAGAAACTCTCAAAGTAAAGTAGTCAGAACCCTCTCACTTCTGAAAGGCTGTCTTAGACTTCAGGATATTATCCAAAGGTCCATGATTTCAAGTAGATCTGAGTCTGGTCAACGTCTACTCAAGGAACTGCTTCTGATCCCTTTCTTTCATGTTGAGTCCTTTCATGGAGAAAGGGTGGGGTGCAAATCTTGGAGATTATCACAGAAATGAGGTGGCAAATGATTTTTTAATCTGCATTGGATGGGAGAAGACCATTTATATTTTGTTGAGACTCTAGAAAGAGTGCATAGAAGAGCAACAAAGATGATCAGGAGACTACAGGCTAAAATATATAAGGAACGGTTGCTGGAATTGGGTATGTCTAGTTTAATGAAGAGAAGGACGAGGGGGGACATGATAGCAGTCTTCCAATATCTCAGGGGCTGCCACAAAGAAGAGGGACTCAAGCTATTCTCCAAAGCGCCTGAAGGCAGGACAAGAAGCAACGGGTGGAAACTAACCAAAGAGAGAAGCAACCTAGAACTAAGGAGAAATTTCCTGACAGCTAAAACAATTAATCAGTGGAACAACCTGCCTACAAAAGTTGTGAATGCTCCAACACTGGAAGTTTTAAAGAAGACATTGGTCAATCATTTGCCTGAAATGGTATAAGGTTTCCTTCATGAGCAAAGGGTTGGACTAGAAGACCTCCAAGGTCTCTTTTACCTCTGTTATTCTATTCTACTTTAGAATCTTCCATATGCTAGTGTGGTGCAGTGTAGCAATCTGTCTTTCTTCATTTTATTTCAAATATGGCCTCTTGTTCTGGGCTTCCTTCTTCCATCACGTCAATACGATGCTTTATATGTTCAAAGTTGGCAACACAAAGTGAAGAGTAAATCAGTGTGATGGTTTACCTCTACTTCAATGTTCCGCTGACCTTTTCCACATCCAAAGAGCAGAGTGACTTGCCCTTTATAATTTTTTCTCCACAACTTTAATCTTGGTGTAACTACATTGATGTAACTTACATTGTTTAAACTTAAAAGGGTGCTGTAGCTCAACGCTTTAAAGATGTTGGATTTGTCGGCCAAAGATGTCCGGCACTCCAGCGATTCAAGCTCACAGCACCATGTGCTGGAGTGAGCTCCCGTCATTTGCCCCCAGATAGTGCTTTGAAAGCATGTAAAAATGTAAGTAGATAAATAGCTACCACGTTGGTGGGAAAAGCTAGCAGTGTTCCATGTGGAAGTGGGAGACAGTGTTGGACCTGCCTGGATGTCAGGCAAGACCGGCAAAAAAAAACCTGGATGACCCAATATCCTGTGAGCGCTGCTAGCCAGCTGGGGCAAAGCTAGTTCACCCCAGTGGTATGCCATGGATAGTATGCATGTGTGAACGAACAAACTAGCAATCTTAGGTTGCCAGAACTACTCTGTGATAAAAAGCATTGTAGACTTCCCTGGTTATGTATGCCATAACGCTAAAAAAAAGAAAGAAAGAAATTGCTTAAACTCTGAATGTCACTGCTGCATTCTGTGGCAAGTATCAGATATGTAGAATAATCCATGACTAGCTTTGATGATGTTACTTAGTTTGGCCAATGAAACATCTTCAAGAAAACAACCGAGCTCAGAGAGCACCAAGGATCCTTTAGACTAACACAAATGTTAACTCGAGAGTTTGTAGTACAGGCAGTCCTTGACTTACGTCTGGTCACTT
>NW_015398109.1:7619-9560 GCF_001527695.2 Protobothrops mucrosquamatus
CCAGAATTCCACAGCCAGCATTGCTGGCTGTGGAATTCTGGGAGTTGAAGTCCACATGCCTTAAAATTGTCAAGGTTGAGAAACACTGGATAAGCACAAGTGAAACATCAATGGTTCTTCCTCCTTCTTCTCCTTCTCCTCCTCCTTCTCCTTCTCCATCTTTGTCTCCTTTTCCTCCTTCTCCTCCTCCTCCTCCTCCTCCTCCTCCTCCTCCTCCTCCTCCTCCCCCCCTCCTCTCCTTCTTCTCACTCAACATCATTGCTTCCTGCTTGGTCCATTTATTGCCTCCTTTTCTACTATTTTCCTCTTTTTATCCCTTCCACTTACTAACCTTATTTCCTCTCTCTTGAATCCGCCCTCTCTGCATATTCTTAGCTTTCCATCTCTTTTCTTTCTAAGGACGTGTCCTGCTAATGCTTTGCTTGCCCAAGCCAAACACAAGTAAGCCACTGTTTCACCCCAGGAGGTAACACCCCTCCCATTAGCATCTTTCCGTTTGGTTTCAGAGACTTTTAATCGGCCCACGACGTTCACCAGCCTTGCAGCCATGAGCAGCAATGCCTTCGGGGGACTTGGCAACCATGCCGTTAGTGAGTAAATTCTCCTTCGGCTCTGGCTATGTCATGCTTTGGGTTGGCTTAGTAGCAAGGGTGAAAGAACAGTACAGGTAGTCCTCGACTTACAACAGTTCATTTAGTGACCGTTCAAAGTTACTACAAGACTGAAAAAAATGACTCATGACCATTTTTCACACTTACATTTCAGCATCCCCATGGTCAAGTGATCAAAATCCAGGCGCTTGGCAACTGACTCATATTTATGACGGTTACAGTGTCCTGGGGGGGTCATGTGATCCCCTTTTGCAACCTTATGACACGCAAAGTCAATGAGAAAGCTAGATTCATTTAACAACCGTGTTACTAACTTAACACCTGATTCACTTAACTACTCTGGCAAGAAAAATCGTAAAATGGAGCAAAACTCATTTAACAAATGTGTCACTTAGCAACAGAAAAGTTGGGCTCAATTGTGGTCGTAAGTCGAGGACTACCTGTACGGATTTGTGCAGAAAAGCAAGAGAATATGGAATGCCTCTGCTTTCTATAAACCCTTTACTGACACAGAAATCTAATTCCAAGCAAAAAACAATCTGTTGCATTTCATTTTCCCTACCAGTTTGCATTTCCATCCGATGAAAGGAGACTTTCAGAAAGTTCTCGTTAGCAAAGTTTGGTGATCTTGCTGTGTTATAAAAGGGGCAAGAAGCGTGCACATCAGTGTCCTGATTTTCACTGCATAATCATGTCTCCGCCAATCTGTTGTTTTTGTTGCTTCCCACCTCTCCGTTAAATCCCCAGTGAAGGAATCAGGAGAGAGCGCATCTCATGAAAGTTTGAATAGCAATAGCACTTAGACTTATATACCGCTGCACAGTGCTTTACAGCCCTCTCTATGTGGTTTACAGAGTCAGCCTCTTGCCCCCAATAATCTGGGTCCTCCTTTTACCGGCCTCAGAAGGATGGAAGGCTGAGTCAAGGTTTGAGCCGATGAGGATCGAACTCCTGGCAATGGGCAGATTTAGCCTGCAATACTGCATTCTAACCACTGTGCCACCACGGCTCTTAACATTGAATATCCATCTATAGTATTGAATAGCAAACATTGAATAGCAATGTAAAGAATTTCCCCTCCCCCTGAAGGAGAATTTTGAAAAGGCATGGGTGGGGCTTAATAGGGTACATGCAGTCCTTGACTGCCAACCACTTGTTCAGTGACCATTTAAAGTTAAGAAGGCACTTAAGACATAGTGGTTGTGACCGATCCTCAGACTTCCAGCTGTCCCAGCACCTTTCTTCAGTCAGGTGTAAACTTAGTAATGAGGTGGAGTGAACTTTGGCCACTCTTGTGTATCATTTTTGTTGTGATCTTGGTAGTGTATCT
>NW_015398109.1:13423-14706 GCF_001527695.2 Protobothrops mucrosquamatus
AGAATTTCATGACTACAAAATACTTAGATTTGATACTAGACTAAGATTGCAACCTTTATTCGTTACCTGAAAGCTTCCTCATTGAACCCAAAATAATAGTTAGCTTACATTGCATTTCAAACCATTAAAATATCTTGGATGTTCAATTTAATTTGGAGAATCATCTTACGCGATAATTTTGTAGGGTAGTTTGGTTTTTTGTTGTCATCATAGGTTGCTGAAGAAACTTGAATATTTTCAAAACTGATGTGGGGAACCAGGAGCCTTTAAACTTTATCTAACATTACTTCTGATTTCCGTGATAGTTGGAACCAAGTGCCCAACATATATTGAGTTTCTGGTTCCTCACTGCATCTCTAGAACAGCACAGGCAAGTAGGGGTGTGGAGTTACTAAAGTCTTACTTTTGTTACAAAAGAAGGCCTGCCCTTGAATTAGGAATTTACATTATTAAATTGCAGGATGCTTTTCCAATTCTACATCTGATACTACAAATATCCACATCTGCCTATCCCAGGTCCTTGGTAAGGACTCGATAGGTAGATAAAATGCCAAATCCAGTCTGAACATCTGGCTGATTGTGCGATGATCCATAGTAATAATAATAATAATAATAATAATAATAATAATAATAATAATAATAATAATAATAACAACAACAACAACAACAACAACAACAACAACAACAAACAATAAATACAAATTGCAAAAGCCAAAGAGCAAATAAGTTTCTAGAACCAAGTCTTGCACTCCTTTGTGTCATTCAGTGCACTTAAAAAGATGCTTGTGGGAAGAGGTCAAGAAGCAATATCTGCCAACATTATATTACCCACACTGGTTTGATATTTGACTCTAAATAACCTCACGGATATTCCAAAAATCACAATTCTATCACACTGTGGCCCACTAGCAAATCATACCTTTAGGTATCCCAGGAGGTCTTATATAAATCTATAGGGGTGTTTCAGGATGCCTGACTGGCTGAACTATTATGTCTGATGAAATTTATTTATTTATTTATTTATTAATTGCATTTATATCCCGCCCTTCTCCTTTCGGACTCAGGGCGGCTGACAGATTAGATAAAAAACTAACATATATACATATTATGCCTAATTAAAAATTTAATTAAAACGAGATATTTGAATATGTCCAATTAAAAGTAATTAAAACCCCTATAAAATCCCCTAGGCCAGTCCCGCTTGCTGGAACAACCACGTCTTGAGGGCGCGGCGGAAGGAAGGGAGATCAGGGATCACCCTGATCTCTGGGGGCAGTTCGTTC
>NW_015398110.1:0-1466 GCF_001527695.2 Protobothrops mucrosquamatus
ATTTATATGGTTTCTCTCCTGTGTGAGTCCTTTGATGGTTCACCAGGACAGATTTCGAAGAGAAATGTTTCCCACAATCTGAACACTCATAGTGTTTTTCTCCTGTGTGAGTCCTCTGGTGTGTCACCAGGCTGGAATTCCGACTGAAACTTTTCCCACACTCTGGACACTCATAGGGTTTCTCTCCCGTGTGAGTCCTCTGGTGTGTCATCAGGTTGGAATTCCGACTGAAACTTTTCCCACACTCTGGACACTCATAGGGTTTCTCTCCCGTATGAGTCCTCTGGTGTGTCACCAGGTAGTAATTCTGACTAAAACTTTTCCCACAATGACATTTATATGGTTTCTCTCCTGTGTGAGCCCTGTGGTGTGTCACCAGGTGGGAACTCTGACTGAAACTTTTCCCACAATGACATTTATATGGTTTCTCTCCTGTGTGAGTCCTTTGATGCTTCACCAGGTAGTAATTCCTACTAAAACTTTTTCCACAATGACATTTATATAGTATCTCTCCTGTGTGAGTGCTCTGATGGTTCACCAGGGGAGATTTCGAAGAGAAATCTTTCCCACAATCATAGGGTTTCTGTCCTGCATGAGTCCTCTTGTGTTTTACCATATTAGTGTGCGTGCTAAATCTTTGTCACATTGGGTTGTCTGGTAGAGCTTCTCTCCAGTATGGGTCCTTCCATGAACCATAAGGGAACTACTCTGAGTAAAGTTTTTGCCGCACTCCAAACATTTGTGTCACTTTCACTGGGTGGATCATCTCATGCATAATCAGCTGTGATCCACAACCTCTATTTTTCCCACATTAGGCAGTCTGTGGGGTTTTTTCAACACTGATATACTTGAATTCTTGAGGAGGCAAAAAATGTTTCTGATCTCTTACTCGGAGGTTCTTTGAGTCAACTCAAGGCTTCCTGAAAGGGTTTAATTAATGCCTGTCCATTTTGGCTATCCAAGGGACCTTTTCCTTCCCACTGACTTCCAGTTATGTCCACTTTTTTAAAAAATTCGATATTATCCCCCTTGACTTCTTACGTCATGTTCCCTTGAGTTGCACATGCTCTATTTTTTCCAGCTCAAAACTTTGTTCTTGTTATTCTCTCCCTTGTCTGTCGCCAGGTGAGACAGGAGAAGAGTTTTCAAAATTTCTGGAGGAAGCAGAAAAGGTTTTGATTGATGCTTTGTCTTGCATTTTAATGCTGCTTCTCATTCTCTGTGGTCCAGAGTGTTCTTCTTGGCATCCTCTTTGTCTGTAAGATTTATATTAACGGGTCAGTTTCATTATTGTTTAACAAATATTTGCAAGACAAGTGAAAGCAGCAAAAAGAAAACCCTTACATTAGCATGAAAATATCAAAATTCTAGTATAACATTATTTATGATTCATTTCGCAGATAGAAGACTAGCAAAATCCAAATTCAAATATTGATTCAATTATAAAATTCTTTTGGCTTGGATAG
>NW_015398110.1:5890-7087 GCF_001527695.2 Protobothrops mucrosquamatus
CAGTTTGCTAAATCATGGGAGGCTATCCTGGCAGAGGATTTCAAGACATTGCTGCAGATTAAGATCTTTTCTAAGTGCAGCTGAATAGGACGAGAGGTTGGCAGCCTGGAACCTCAACCCGCCCTCTGCTTGCAGCTCTGACTTTGCCACCCGGAGAAAGGGCTGTGCAGGAGAAAGACACCTGGGCCCTTTTCGGTCTAGGTTCAGGCCGGGGCACATCACAAAAAGGGCATTGGTTGCAACTCTCGTGGACTTCTGGAGGGCTCGGGATATACAGGGGATACAACCATTTTGTCCCTCCTAGACCTCTCATCAGGTTTCACGATATCCTTCTGGACAGGGGTTTGGGACTGGAAATGAGAGGCATTTTATTACACTGCTTCTGCTTCCATCTCCATGCCCGGGTCCAGTCAGTGTGGGTAGGAGGGGCCGAGTCCTAGGCCCCTGCAGTTTGGCGTGCCCCAGGGCTCAAGCCTTTCGCTGCTGCTTTTCAACATTGACGTGAAATGGCTACCGAAGGCCGTCCATCATACGATACCAAATTATGTACAGGTAGTCCTAGACTTCATGTAGCGACCATTCATGAAGTCACAACAGCACTAAAAAAAGGGACGTACGACCATTTTTCACACTTACAACCATTGCAGCATTGTCATTGTCTACATGATCGAAATAGGGATCCTTGCCAATTGACTCAGATTTGTGACACTTTCAGTGTCCTGGGGTCATGTGTTCACCTTTGGGGACTCAGCTGGTGCGCAACCTGGGGGTCCCCCTGGACTCACATTTCCTGCTTGAGAAGATGATGGCTGGCAGAGGGGCTTTGCAGAGATTCTTCTGGTGAGCCAATTATGTCCTTTCCTGGACCAGGGAGGCCTTCCAAAGTGGATCACTCATGCCTTGATCCACTCCTGTTTGGATCACTGCCCTGGGCCACCATGAAACTTCAGCTGGTTGAGAACACAACGGAACACACAGTAATGGGAGTCCTTAGATCGTATCTGTTCTAACAGGTCAGATACGATGGGCCTTTATCCTCCATGTCTTCCGTAAAGCAAGGAAGATACAGTTTTCCCCCTAAGCACTGGGATAAGAAGAGGCGCCTGCACATCAGAAGCCTGAATTGAAATCAGGTTTTTGTTTATATGCATTTGGTTTTAATAGTTTAGTTTATTAATTAGCCCATTGGCCATATCA
>NW_015398111.1:0-2394 GCF_001527695.2 Protobothrops mucrosquamatus
CTTTGTAAATTTACAGATGATCACTGAATTGTAATTACAGGAAAGTACCATAATACGTTATATTCAAATCTTCACCAAAAAGGCTTCCATCAATCCTCCATTTGCTTCTGATATAACATCCACTTGTTATTGGGGTCTTATTCTTTCTCACCTACTTTTCTGTTTGAACATACTGTGGTTCAGTTGCTCTCCCAAGGAATGTATCCCATTGATACACAAATTGATTACGCACAAAGATTGTGTTTTCCAAGGTTTCTAGATTTTTGGAGCAAATTATAGAAAATGTTTTTTTCATTATTAACAAAGCACTGGCTGTTTCTGAATGAAACAGACACAGAGGAATGTTTTAGAATTAGAATATTCTTTATTGGGCAAGTGTGATTGGGCACACAAGGATTTTTTTCTCCAGTGCATAAGCTCTCTGTATACATGCAAGCAACAAAATGAGAAATCATAAATCATAAGATACAATAATCATAAAATACAACAAAATGATAGTCACAAGGAGTAGGTAATAGGAAAGATGAGAAGATAATAGTTATACAATCCTACTACATATTGGATATTCTTAGGCATAAGGCTGTTGTGGGAATTAGGTGTTTAGCAGAGTGATGGCATGGGGAGAAACTAGTTTTGGCATACAATGCTCTAGCGCAGGGGTATCAAACTGCCAGCCCACGGGCCGGATGCATCATCCGGAAGCCGCGCCCACCCCATTGCCGGCAATAGCAAAACCGTCCCAATACGTATGACGTGAGTTTGACATGTCTGCTCTAGCGGCATCCTGAGGGGAGGAATTAAAACCGTTTATGTCCAGTATGTGGGGTCTGTAGACATTTTCTCAGCCCTCTTTCTGGCTTGTGCAGTATATAGGTCAGTGGTGGCGAACCTATGGCACGGGTGCCAGAGGAGGCACTCAGAGCCCTCTCTGTGGGCACGCGCGCCGTCGCCCCAGTCCAAGGCCTTCAGCAGGGTTTTATAAAAACCTTTTCGCTTTAGGCCTCCGCCGCCATGTGCAAAAAAAAAGGTTCAATCAATCAATTTCAACTTCTCGCGGGAAAAAAAAGATCTTGCAAAGTTGGAATTGATTGATTGAACTTTTTAGTCCCACCCAGGCTGCCTTTACCACCGCAGCCACGCCCAGCCAATGGGCCACGCCCAGCCAATGGGCCACACCCACCCGGCACTCGACGATGCATAAGTGGGTTTTGGGTTGCAGTTTGGGCACTCAGTCTCTAAAAGGTTCGCCATCACTGATATAGGTCCTCAATGGAAGGCAGGCTGATTTCAATTGTTTTTTCTGCAATCGTAACTATCCATTAAAATCTGTACCTGTTTGATTGCTGTTATCAGCAGCTCCTTGGGCAGTCTGAGCTTTCTGAGTTGCCCCAGGAAAAACATACTTTGTTGTTCTAATGTTAGGTATCCATTTCAAGTCCTGGGAGATTATAGAACCAAGACATTTGAAGGTCTCTACTGCTGATACTGTATTGTTGGTAGAATAGGAGTGCTCCTCCTAAAATCTATCATCTCTACAGTTTTAAGTGTGTTCAGTTCTAGATTATTCCGGCTGCACCACAGGGCCAGTTGTTTATCTAGTCAACCTTATACAGCAGATAATTGTTTCTCACTCCTTGACTTAAATCATTATTAATGAAATGCTGTTTTAAAGCACTGGGGAAAATGTGTCAAGTTACATAATAACTTTTCTCACTAGGTGGCATTACTGCTATGTTTATTAAAAATGCCCTTTTAAAAACAAAATTGCAGCCAGAAATAGATGTGTAAGAAGTACATAAAGGCAATATTTCAAACTTGCAACTCAAAGTGACAGCATCAAGTTTGAGCAATGCAAAATACACATTTCCTGGTAATCGCTACCTCCAGTTACCAGCTACAAACAGCCAAAAAGCCCTAGAGGAAAAATGAAAAGAACTCCTGTTGCTATCTGGTCTCAGCAGAAGCCTGTGCTTTGCAAAGGGGCCCAGCTTGCTCATTGGAAAGCCAACCATCTCAATTCACCAACCACGCTGGCTTAAAAGGACTTAACAGGGTTCCATGGAAACTACAGTAAGTCTGTACAAAAGCCTGTACAAAAGCCTTCATAATGTTCCCTCACCCCAGAAACCATCTTTCGTAATCCCCTCACAGATATTCACCCCTTCACACCATATTCCATTACCTAAAGCTAAGGAATAGACTTGAACACTGGGCACTATCTAACAAAATGAAATTCAATGGTGAAAAAAGCAAGGTTCTACATTTAGGCAAGAAAAACCAATTGCACAAGTACAGCATAGGTGGCACCTTGCTCAATAGTAGTAACTGTGAGAGGGACCTCGGAGTCCTAGTGGACAATCACCTAAATATGAGCCAGCAGTGTGCTGCAGCTGC
>NW_015398111.1:4548-7086 GCF_001527695.2 Protobothrops mucrosquamatus
GGAAATGGCGAGAAGTGGACCCTTCCCAGCGCCTGTGTGCCTTTTTTGGCTTGGCCATGACCGTTTTTGGTCTTTGCCCTCTCTTCATCGCAAGCGCCATGGCAGTGGAAAGGGCCCTGGCTATCCAGGCCCCCCATTGGTACACCGGCCACATGAAGACCAGGTTGACCAGGACTGTTCTACTTTGTGTGTGGCTGACAAGCTTTGCCTTTGCTCTCTTGCCCATCATGGGCATTGGGAAGTATACGCTTCAGTGGCCGGGCACCTGGTGCTTCATCAGTATGAAGGAGCACGCAAATCCCTTGGTGGGCAATGCTGTTTTTGCTTCTACATTTGCTTTCTTGGGTCTCTTTTCCCTCGCTGTCACTGTGGCATGCAACATGGCGACCATAACTGCACTGGTGTGTCGCTGCTGGTCCAAGAGCTCAACATCCCGATCAAGGAAGCAGTGGGGCAGGATTACCATGGAAACTTTTATCCAGTTGCTGGGAATCATGTGTGTCCTCCTTGCTTGTTGGTCCCCACTTTTGGTAGGTTTTCTCTGTGTGTCCAGTTGCTACAGAGTGGCCTGTTGGCCCAGAGCCAGGCTGTAAATTGTTGTAGTAAAACTAACTTGCAGGAAACATCCAGTTAGAGAAAACTGGCAATAGTGTGTAACTTGTTATATATGTTCCAAATTTGTTTTACAATGTTCTGATATAATCTGGACAGAGACTGGACAGCCATTTGTCTGAAATGGTATAGGGTTTCCTGCCTGAGCAGGGGGTTGGACTAGATGATCTCCAAGGTCCCTTCCAACATTATTATTATTATTATTATTATTATTATTATTATTATTAATAATAATAATAATAATAATAATAATATATCTTTATGTTTAAACACATGAGAGAAAGGAGATGACATCTTAACAAAAAATTAAGTTTCTTATTAATTAGTGTGCTATGCAACTTTAGTCAGTGTAATTTTTCTGTTTATATAACCCCTATCCTGTCTTTAACTTTATCAAAATTCTGTCCAAATATCTTTTGAAATGAACCATATTGTCTTTAGCTAAAGATGGTTATAACTGAAAGTGGTTGTAGATATACTTAATTTCATTTTAACCATCATAATAGTCCCCATTTTGTTGTTTTCTTCCCGGTCTTATTGAGATTTCTGCTTAGTATTGTAGATCTTTGGAAAAAATATGAAATACTTTACCCAAGATGAAAATGAGGCAATTGTATATTCTATAACTTCAATGGCTTCTTTCAAAAGAAACACGGAAAAATACTTGGAAACGGGTCAGATTATTAGTTCATCTCCTAACTGTGATGTTCCAGAGTCTCAGGGAAGACAGAGGGTATGGGATCATCATCTGCCCATCCCACCAGATTGGATAGGATAAGGCAATATTTAAGCGAAGGGACATGGAATGTGCTTATCCTATCCAATCTGGTGGGATGGGCAGATGATGATCCCACACCCTCTGTCACTGAAGTGGTTGATTTCATCCAGTGGGTGAGAAACCACATTGCAGAGGCCTAGGACTTGACCTCCACCTCACTAATACTGACTGGAACTGGGGGTCAAGGAGAAAAGTGGAGAACTACCCCAAACAGTGCCTCTCTCTTCCCACCCCAAAACAGTCTAAAAGGATATGGTGGCTGATAATATTGAAAGCCCCTGAGATTTAGGAGACCCAGGATGATGGCAACTGTTCCAAGCCCTCCAAAGATCATTTACAAGCACAACCATGGCCATCTGAGTACCATTCCAACCTGAACCCAGATTGAAAAGGGTCCAAATAATCTACTTCATCCAGGGTCTCCTGAAGCTGAGGCCCAAGCACCTTCTTCCTAAAAAGGGCCTGTCAGAGACTGGACAAGAGTTGTTAACAAGGTTGGGTCCAAGGATGGCCTTTCTAGAAGGTGGCATTTGCCACCACCTCCTTCAAGGCGAGTGGCACCATCCTTTCCTTTCACACATTAACAACTGCTCAGCCCAAGCCACATGCTTTAATATATTTTAAGAGATTGTTATCTTAATCCAGAGATTCTGAAACTGGGTGAGGTCATAACTCCTAAAATGTTAAAGTAATTTATGTGACTCATTCAAATAAACTAATTATTTTATTGAAAGAATGTTTTGCAAGAAATAAATATACCACTTGCTTTTAATACAGGTAGTGCTCGACTTAACAACCATTCATTTAGTTACTGTTTGAAGTTACAATGGCACTGAAAAAAATGACTTACGACCACACTTACGATTATTACAGCATCCCCATGGTCCTGTGATCAAAATTTGGTTGCTTGGCAACTGGCTTATATTTATGACAGTTATTATTATTATTATATTATTATTATTATTATAATTTAATTTATATACCGCCCTTCTCCCGCAGGACTCAGGGCGGTGCACAGCGTATTAAAAACAGTACAAATACAAAGCATAAAAATACAAACCCCTGTAAAACCAGATTAAAAAACCGAATATTAGAAGCTGTGTCTCTATTTAAAATTATTTTTAAAATCACCCTAAATAAAATCCTCC
>NW_015398112.1:0-1563 GCF_001527695.2 Protobothrops mucrosquamatus
AGAAGAAGAAGAAGAAGAAGAAGAAGAAGAAGAAGAAGAAGAAGAAGAAGAAGAAGAAGAAGAAGCAGCAGCAGCAGCTCCACCTGGCACAACAACAACCACCTGGCAAGCTGTTGTGCATACTCCTGGTTCTTGAGATTTTGACTTCCATAACCCCAACCTGGAGAACAGTTCTAAGTATTGTAATTTTTCAGACCAGGCCCTAGATTTTCATTTGTGTGTCAAGCGAAGGACCCTGTTCCTATTAGCACCCCCCCCCTGCATTTAGACTGGGAAAGGCAGGACTTTTTTTTTTTTTTACAGTAACGTCGACAAATCTTTTTTGTTCCTTTGCACACGATATACGGAGAGCGCACAGATGCCTCGGATCACGCCAGGATTAGCGCCACTGACACTCGGAAAGGATACGAATAAAGGAACTATTATACTAAAGCCATTATACTTTTCCCCCCTCTTCTGCTCTGTGATCTGTTCACCTGCTTTGTGTACTCTCTGGCCAAGGAAGGCTGGATTCGAAATTGCAGCCTTAATCATAGGTGGGGTGCCTGTCGACCTCATTTCTCGGTTCAAATAGGTACGTTGCCATCACGATAGCAAACTTGGACTCTGCAGTAATTCTCCCCCTGCCTCCTCTAAGACTTTATTTTAAATGTTTCCAGAAAGTTTAGTCCTCTCCAGCTTTCTCCAGATAGAAACCTCTGCTTATGTCCCAGGCTGGTAGAAGATTCGTGGGTTGGGAGAACTTTGGTGTCCCCTTAGTTGACCTCACTCAAGAACATGGAGGAAGACATAACTGGTCTTCTTTCCCATCTCTGGCCTCGGACATCTGACCATGATCCTAAGCCACCCATCCAGGCCAGGAGGAGAAGCAACGGATGGAAACTCATCAAGGAGAGAAGCAACCTGGAACTAAGGAGAAACTTCCTGACAGGAAGGACAATCAATCAGGGGAACAGAAGTTGTGAATGCTCCAACACTGGAGGTTTTTAAGAAGAGACTGGACAGCCATTTGTCTGAAATGGTTATAGGGTCTCCTGCCTGAGCAGGGGGTTGGACTAGAAGACCTCCGAGGGCCCTCTCCAACTCTGATGTTCTTCTAAATTTGGGATTATCTGCCATTTTTTCTTAAACGCGGATAAATCTACCGAATAAAGTGACCTTGGAAACCTGAGTTTTCATTATGATGTAATACAGGTGGTTCTCGACTTACAACAATTCATTTAGTGGCTGTTCAAAGTTACCACCACGCTGAAAAAGCGACTTAGGACCATTTTTCACACTTAAAACAACCATTACAACATCCCATGGTCATGTGATCAGAAATTCAGACGCTTGGCAACTGACTTGTATTTATGACGGTCCTTCCTTCCCTCCCTCCCTCTCCTTTCCTTCCTTCCCTCCCTACCTCCCTTTCCTCCCCTTCTTTCTTTTCTTCCTTCCTCCTTCCCTCCCTCCCTTCCTTCCTCTTCCTTCCTTCCCTCCCTCCTTCCCTTTCTTCCCCTTCTTTCTTTACTTCCTTCCTCCCTCCCTCCCTTTCTTCCCCTTCCTTCCTTCCTTCCTTCC
>NW_015398112.1:5389-7086 GCF_001527695.2 Protobothrops mucrosquamatus
CCTTTCTCTTCTCTTTCCATCTTCTTCTCTTCTCTTCTCTTCTCTTCTCTTCTCTTCTCTTCTCTTCTCTTCCCTCTTCCCTCTTCCCTTCTCTTCTCTTTCCATCTTCTTCTTTCTCTTTTCTTCTCTTCCCTCTTCCTTTCTCTTCTCTTTCCATCTTCTTCTCTTCTCTTCTCTTCTCTTCTCTTCTCTTCTCTTCTCTTCTCTTCTCTTCTCTTCCCTCTTCCCTCTTCCTTTCTCTTCTCTTTCCATCTTCTTCTTTCTCTTTTCTTCTCTTCCCTCTTCCCTTCTCTTCTCTTTCCATCTTCTTCTTTCTCTTCTCTTCTCTTCTCTTCTCTTCTCTTCTCTTCTCTTCTCTTCTCTTCTCTTCTCTTCTCTTTCCTATTCCCTATTCCCTATTCCCTATTTCCTATTTCCTGTATTCTGATCCATTCCATTCTATTCTAATTTCTATTCTATTCTATTCTATTCTAATTTCTATTCTATTCTATTCTATTCTATTCTAATTTTTATTCTATTCTATTCTATTCTAATTTTTATTCTATTCTATTCTATTCATTATTTAAAACAAGTAAAAAATTCACATTTCCATCTGTCCCTCCCATTGCATCCTTTCTTTAATGGCTTTATGTCACCATCTCTTTCATTTTAGTCTAACTCTTCTCCCTTGGAGAGTTGCCATAGACTCGGATTGCAGGGTACGGGGGCTGTGAGAGGCGAATGTGGGCCTGTAGAATTGGGTATTCTTTCTGCGAGAAGAATGCAGAACGTAAAACTGCCAGCTGATATTCCCAGTCGCAATTTGTCATCGCTGGGGTGTAAGTTCTTCTCCGGGACCTTAAAGACTCGCACGGTAGCCACTGAAGCCTACTCATGAACCGACGTAGCTCATAGCTTGAAGCGAAGCCGGAGGAGGAAGCTGTATTATGGAAAACCTAATTTTAGATCTACTCTTATTAGCTAAATAGAGTGGATAATCACTTTGACTCCATTTTCACTCACTGGGCAAGTTCCCTGGTTGTTTTTTTTTTGTGTGTGTGTATTTTTTATTTTGCAAGCTGTGGATGCCCGGTTGAATTTTCTCCTTGCTTTTCTCCTACGAGGTTAATAGAAGGTGCTGTGCGGTGGCTTCTGATCAGGAAAAGATTTTTTTTAAAAAAGGGGGAAAAAAGCAGGGCTATTATTCTGCTTAAATCCAGCTTCTCCAAGCATGCATTAAATTCAGAATAAAGAACACAGGGAGGTAAAAAAAAAAAAATCAAGGGCGACTCAGTCGTAGTCTGCTATAGGTAGTTCTCGACTTACCACCACAGTTGAGCCAAAATTCCTCTTGCTAAGTGATAAAAGTTGTAAAGTGAGCTTTGCCCCCCCTTTCACGGTTTTTCTCACCCCCGTTGTTAAGCGAGTCACTTACAGTTCTGTAAGCTACAATCTGTCCATAGGGTGAAAGGAGCACTAACGTTCACTCTATGAGTAAATGTTGAAAATGATAATAATAATAATAATAATAATAATAATAATAATAATAATAATAATAATAATAATAATAATAATAATAATAATAAAAACAAAACAGCAGCGCGTACAAAGCACTGAAATACAAAATATGCGAAGTCTAATCAGAGGATTGCATCAAGCTAAATAATATAATAACTAATTGCACCCTTGCTCTGTTATTTCTATTACTAAAGCCGCTA
>NW_015398113.1:0-3375 GCF_001527695.2 Protobothrops mucrosquamatus
AGGGGGTTGCTATATATTTAAAGCACAGTATTAGCCTAGATAGCTGGGTCACCCCATTTTAGTTTATGTATTCTTTACAAATCTGATGCACTCTTAAACCAAGATTAAATAAAGCAACCCTTATAATGATAAATATCCTTATAATTTGATCTATGAATATCCAAGTTATATTAATATGCATATATTCCACAGTAATTATGCTGCTGAGGTGTATCTTTATATGTAGCAATATTCTGCAGCCTGGCTTGTGACATTAGCAGATAATTTATATTAAAGTCACATGAGCCTAGGAAAATGTTTGTTTAAAGGAAGAACCAATCGTCTTGAATCAGACACAGTATGGAACAATTGATGCAATAGATTCTTCATCGTTTCTACTTGGGCATAACTTTTTTTCATACTGGCATTTTATTAAAGCTGCCCTCTAAAAATGCTGATAGTAAGGCATTAAAACAGGCTTTAGAAAAGCCACCAATACTTAGAATATAAAAGTGAGAATAAATATGGAGGTGTTGGGGGGGGAGGGAGGAAGCCACTGTGTTTTCTGAGGGAGTGATATATTCTTAGAATTTGGCTCAACACAATATCTTATTGTGTGATGACAGCCTTAACTACTTCTAATCCCCAGTAATAGACACTTAGATAACACTGCATATGCAAAATTTATGTAATATTCCACCACCTGCCAGTTTTATGTATGGTTGTTCCTTAAAATTAATGGTACCTGTAAATTATGGCTTAGTCAGGCAAATATTATTTGCAAACTCTACCTTCAGTTCTGGGGAATCCAGCCTCTAATCTCATGACCACATTAGGAACAAATCTAGGAACTGAGAAGGAAATCCTTAAAAAAAGATTCTGATCTCTTTCACAAAGTATGAATGACAGCCTACTTTTGCCTCATATAGGGGTGGAAAAGTGATTTGGTTGTGAGAAGTTTAAGACCGAGCCAAGATTGAGAGGAATCCCTGGCTTAAATGGAATCTCAGAAGGGCCCCTGGGTTCCTTTGGGCTACAGAAAAGACATAGTTGGATTGAGTTTTACTGCTTTGTGAAGTTTGGATACTACTCTTAAAAATTGGATGCTTTTAGCATGTTTGATGGCTTGATTGTTTATGAGCCTTTTACTTAGCTTAGAAAATATATATACCGTAATTATATTTAAAGTCAAATTCCTTTCTAAAGAATTCAGAGCAGGGCACATAGCTCAAACACAAATCCTTGTTTTGTCTTCTCAGTGTTCCTACTCAATGTTCTTATGAGGTAGATTTTACTGAAAGCAACCAACGAGTGACTTAACAAATTGTATGGAAGATTGAGGATTTTGAGTGAGTTTTTTCTCAGTCTGTGTCCCATACTTCAACTATTGCACGATTATGCTGATATGGCGGATCTTGAACTTAGGACTTTTTATCTCATCTGTGTAATTTAAGGATATAATAAATTATAGCCTAATTCTTCCACATTAGGAGCCATTTTGAGTGGAAGCATTATAAATCCCTCCCATGAAGGTCCTGGATTAATTTCTCATGCAAAGAGCATGCTAGCAAGTGAAAGGTCACTTTTTTCTCCTATCTCTTGACAAAGGACTGTTGAAAAAGGGAGTTGGAGGAAGGAAGTTTAATATTTTATCTGCTGATAGCTCTGCATTTTACCAAGGAGCACACCTGCTGTTATTCAGAAAGCCTCCATGGAGACAAAAGAGCAAATGGTGCTGAACTTGTGTGAAAAAGCCTCTTGCTGAACCTATGTAAAAAAGCTCTTTGCTTCTTACAAATGTCCAAGAGAAACGGACTCCTTGCCTATTTTGTCCACCCGGCCACACCTGCAGTGTTTAAGAAATAGAAAGTTGGCACGCTAGCTTCAATAAGAATGGAGATCAAACAGAACTGATAAACTGCCTGAGGGTGTGTCTCTGTGAAGGAGAAAAGTCAATAACTTTTATGGATGGCTGGAGAAAGGGAGGAGCAGCCTGAGGATAGGCCTTAACTAGGCTTTCTAAATGACTGAGGGACACCAACCCCTTACTATATGTAGTAGGGATAGCTCTTTGTGTGAGACACCAATTGTGCCATAAGCAGCTTAAAAAGGTCTTTGCTTTTATGAACTCCAGGAATTCGTGAGAGAGTCTGTTACAGAATATTCTCTGCATCTGCTTCAATTTACAATCCCCACAATTTTTTTGCAATGAGGAAGAGAAATGTTAAGTTTCAGGAGTTTCAGGTTCTTCCAGGAAAGAACAAATTTACAGATTTGAGAGGTCTTCATGCCCAAAAGGAGAGTAAGAAAAATAATTATATTTGCAGAGCTCTCCTTTCTTTGTTCATCAGTTTAGGTTTTCCAGTTCCAGCTGAAAACAAGCCAGGAGATAATTTCTACCTTTTGCTCATTTAATGTATGCATGGCCCATGCTTGCAGAACCCAATCTCAAAAAAGATAGACCAGGTTTTTTAAAAGAAAAAATGATTGATGATGGATTGAGATCTGTGTGATATAAGCACACACACACACACACACACACACACACACACCCCCCTTCTTCCATCTGGTAGAAAGGAGGCAAAAACGAAATTGGAAGTGAAATGAAGATAAGAAGAGCTGTATTGGACAGGAAGGAAAAAAATGAACAGCTTAAGCTGTAACTATTGTCTATTGTGGAAAGGGACCACGCTGTAGTTCTCAAAAGTCCACTTTTCTTACGAATTCATTTTGTGTCTTTGAAGGCTCTGTCTATCTACAGTACAAGACTGTTTTAATTGTCATACACCATGTCAAAGATGAATACTTTTTAATTTATTTGAAGCATGACTGTGCACTTAGCTGTTGTAGGTTAACTGGTCAGTCTTAACGATAGACATGTGTCCATTTTTGGTGTTTTGAGTAGGTGACTTCTCCTTATTTATTGTTTGTTTGTTTGTTTGCTTGCTTGAAAATTGTTGGATAAGGAATCGGAATTCTTGCCAACCACACCCCGATTTCTGCCATTTCTATTAACCCTAACTCAACAGAGCAGAGAATCTAATTTTTATAAAGGCAGAATTTTCAAGGCTACAGTTCAGCATTCTTTTTCCATTCCAAAGGCAATCTGGCTTGCAAGCACTCAACCTTCTTTGCAAAAGCACTGTATTCTCTCTTCCAAATTCACACATAGTTTTCAGAAATAAGACACTGTTGTTTAGAGCAGTGGTTCTTAACCTTTTTGAACGAATCGCCCCCTTGAGCCAATGAGGAAGTTGTCATCGCCCCCCTCCCCCAACATAACCTCTCAATCACAACATAGGAAATAATTCTTCAATTTATGCAAACACTTTTTTTGTTTTCTTTAAAATTGTCATCAGGACATATCAATGCAAATAATTTATTTCCAGTCTTTTC
>NW_015398113.1:4606-7085 GCF_001527695.2 Protobothrops mucrosquamatus
GGGGATTCCAGGCTTCCCCCTGCGGTTCCCCGACCACGTGTACCTCGGATGGGGCCAGCCAGGGAAAGGGACTTCCTGGCTGTGCTTCTCCCAGAGGGCGGGGCGCCTGGGCACAGGGCCAATCAGGAGCCCTGCGAGGGGGCAAATCCGCATGAGAGAGAAAGAGAGAGAGAAGCACAAGTGCCTCTCTCTGTCTCTCTCTACAAATGGCGGAGGACGCTCGGAGCTGCAGGGGAAGGCTCAAAAGTGTCCCCAAAACACCTTGCTCCATCGCCCCCTATCGCCCCCTTTTCGTTCCATCGCCCCCACGCCGCCCCTTTTCATTCCATCGCCCCCCTGAAAAATGAAATCGCCCCCTGGGGGGCGGTACCGCCCAGGTTAAGAACCACTGGTTTAGAGCAGAGGTCTCCAACCTGTAGGCCGCAGCCCACTAGTGGGCCATGAGGGGTTTGCAACTGGGCCATGGAAATGGCCAGCGAGCGTGTGTGCGTGCAAGTGCATGCTCATTTGCGTGAGCAGCGGGCAAGCATGTGCGTGCTCCCTTTGCGTGAGCGTCAGGTGCGCGTGCATGCTGCTCATGCAAATGGAGCTGTGCGTGTATTTGCCATCCTTTCCACCAGTCTGAAAATGTTGGGGAACTCTGGTTTAGATCATTCATTTGAGAATGAACATTCCAAGTTATCTATTGCATTTCTGTCTGATAAACTTATGCCTATTTTGTACAAGTTGGCAAATATTCAATAGGCCAGATAGCAGCTTTAACCACCTTAGTAACCAATATCTACCAGATCATGAACTATTGGAACTGAAAACAGTATATCTTTATTTTAGTGGGAGTGCAGTTTCTATTGAGAAAGATAGAGTGTGCATGCTGATAGTCCCAGGGTTAGTCTGTCTACTGCCTGAGATCCAGACAGCCCTTGTCAGTTGGTGGTGATGATGCTAAGCTACATGACTCAAGTGCTTTGATATAAAGCAACTTGCTTTCTGGTAATCATATATATTTGGGAATAAATCCCCTTCAATACAGCGCAACTTAATCTTACAATAAGCAGGGCATACAGTATCTAAGCTTATCATCCTAGATTTAAATGTCCACAGTCACAATTTGACTTGAATGTTTAATATGAAGAATCCTGTTAAAAGACACATTTTCATTTTCTAAAATAGTGTGGTGGGGGAAGGAGACTTGATTAGTTTTAAAAGGAGGGGCATCCCATCATTGCTGCTAAGGTTACATGAATTTACAATTTCTGTGATGATTTAATTCATGAGCCTATTTAAACCACCTGTCTCTTGTGCATTCATCATAGGTATGAAGATGAAATCAACAAGCGCACCACTGCAGAGAATGATTTTGTTCTGATCAAGAAAGTAAGAGTCTATTAACCTAAATTTGCGTGTTGTGCTAGAGATGGCAGGGTTTCAGGTGTGAAAAGGATTTCACTAATAGAATTTCTGTAGCATTATATGCAGGATAGCCCTTGAAACAGTATCTTTAAAACAATTGAAATGGATCAGAGTAGAAATTTATGTCAACTTATTAAATTTATTAGCACTACATTGGGATGTAAAATTTTATTTCAGTGATGATGTCCAAATGTCAAATGTATTGAAATTTAATAGTAATTATGGAAATGTAAACTTTTGGGTAGCATCTGTTCTTGTCTATACACACACACACACACAAAATGATGGCATTACCTCAAACTGCCAATGTGGAAAGGGCCATCTATTTATTTTCAAAAAGAAAAAAACCTGTGAACCTATTAAAACTAAGTTGTTATGGGAATAGACTTTTTTAATGTCAGGTTTTTATTTCTGTGCAAAGATTATTTTTTCATGGGAAATATTAACTGGAGCAACCTGTCATCTCCACTATAAAGTGGATATTCCATATACTGGTATATGCTTTGAACAGAATAAAAACTGAATTTAATAAACATTCCGAAAGGAAGATTCTTGCAAACATTAGGCCAATTTTTTTTGAAGCATGTGAATGACAGGAAGAGTAAAAAAAAAAAAAAGCATTTTTAAATCACTAAACATACTGCTGCAATCACCAAACTCCTTAGAACACGGGTGTCAAACTCGCCACGTCACGTGACGTGTCGCGACTCTTTTTGCATTGCTGGCAATGGGGTGGGCGTGGCTTCAGTATGATGAAACCGGACCAGCAGTTTGACACCCCTGCCTTAGAAGGATACTTTTTTTTTTTCAAATTGGTTTCATTCATTCATTCATTTATTCATTCATTCAAAAAGCTGTTGGATAGCCCTCATGCAAGAATTACATTGGGGTATAATAAATGCAACACCTATCCCATTATTATAGAGTTACAGCACTAAAAGCAGGGTTTTATATTATGCAGACAGGCGTTTCTTTTTCTTTGTATACAAAGCAAACAGATGAGACGGAACAGGAGAAGGATAAAGGATACACAGCAAGGATAGGTGACCTACCCAAGGTCAACTGAGTC
>NW_015398114.1:0-7085 GCF_001527695.2 Protobothrops mucrosquamatus
AATTATTACACTAATGTAACTTTATTATAGAGTTGTTAAATATAATTGTAGCTTACGAGAATCATATTGCAAAGCCAAAATTATTTCACTACATGAAGCTAGTCATTTGAGGACAGAATTGCATAATTTAAACAAATTTCTTTTCTTTTCAGTTTGCAGACTTGCAGTGAGACAGACAAATTCTGCAGTTATGGGTCTGAATTATGCCTTTAGTTCTGGCATGCTAGACAAATCCAAAGAAATGCAATGAATTAATCCATTTTGTACATTGACTACCACATACAGGAGAGGAGAGGAGAACAAGTGGGGAAGGGGAAATGATGAAATATGCATTATAATGTCAGCATGTAAATGACATGAATTATGTACTTGCATTACATAGATGTTGAGACTCTAGAAAGAGTACAGAGAAGAGCAACAAAGATGATTAGGGGACTGGAGGCTAAAACATAAAAGGAACGGCTGCTGGAATTGGGTATGTCTAGTTTAACGAAGAGAAGGACGAGGGGGGACATGATAGCAGTGTTCCAATACCTCAGGGGTTGCCACAAGAAAGAGGGAGTCAAGCTATTTTCCAAAGTGCCTGAAGGCAGAACAAGAAGCAACGGGTGGAAACTAATCAAGGAGAGAAGCAATCTAGAACTAAGGAGAAACTTCCTGACAGTGAGAACAATTAACCAGTGGAACAACCTGCCTCCAGAAGCGGTGAATGCTCCAACAATGGAAGTTTTTAAGAAGAGACTGGACAGCCATTTGTCCGAAATAGTATAGGGTTTCCTGCCTGAGCAGGGGGTTGGACTAGATGACCTTCAAGGTCCCTTCCAACTTTACTATTATTATTATTATTATTATTATTATTATTATTATTATTATTATTATTATTATTATTATTATTATTATTATTATCATGATGTCATTACATCATTTAACGTAATTAAATTGCACCATTTAATTGTACCATCATGGCAATTTCACTGTCTTTTGATGTCCTTGGTACAGATGCCTCTGGAGCCATTATAAGGGTGCTGTAAATATATATATATATATAATAGGAATACCATGCTCTTATAAGTTTGGTCCTTATGAAAGAGAGACATGGCAAAAATGCAATATGAATGATGGATTGTATATGATAAGCTAGTGAACTGGTCTGGTTAATGATAAACTGGTCAGGTTCATGTTTGCCCAGCACTGGTATTCATTATTAACTAGATTAATTGCCTATTACCTTCAACAGGAGCTTAAGGCGGCATACACTGTGCTCTTTCTTCTCATTTTTCTCTCTATGATATTCCTGTAATGCAGGTTGAGTTAAGAAAGAATGACTGGCCCAAAGTCATCCATGGTTGAGAATGGATTTGAATATGGGCCTCCCTAATCTTAGTCCAACATTTTAATCCAATATTGTTAATCCAACATCTTTATCACACCACTCCCAATGTGAGATATGATGCCCAGAGGAGGAGGGGTTGATGTGATGGACTACAGTAAACAGGCAATTTTCCAAGAAGGAAGGTGTATATATTCCAGATTGGGGATGGGGGTGGAGAAACCAGACAAGACACAGCACAGCCTGGAGCTGCATAGGAGATAGAAGAAGGAAGTAAGGAAAGCTACTCCTTAGAATTTCCCAGGGTATATCTGTTAGGGTGTAAAGGTTTAGTTAGGGAAGATTCTGTCTATTGTGTGTAAACAAAGGAAGAACTGAATTCTGGCAGAATTGCTCTCTGCATTCCTTGAGCTTAGCCTGAATACCCCCATCACAGGCACCATCCATCACACTGGATGACTTTTCAGTCTTGTCATTCCAAAGGTTTCTAATAACCTTTAAATGATGAATAGGGAATTTCCAACAGTTATTAGAAAGTCAGGTTTGTGAAAATTATGAATAGGCAATTTCTGAAAGATAGTAGAAAGTAAGATTTGCAATTTCAAGCAAGATAGCTAATCCCATTGTTCTCAAGTGCTCAAACCTGCTGAAAACCACTGTCCTGTGGTCTTTTGGTGAGCAGCACATGTGGGCAATCTCCCATCCTCTCCCTATCCAAAGAGCTTTCAAGAAAGTGGTCTACTCACCGATTCGTTAACTTTCCTTTCACAGAGATATCTTTGGTTCACCAAACCTTCTCTGGAAGTTCAACAAATCAGTAGAATTGTATAATAATGACTATTAATAAAGACTGCCTATTAAATAGGAAGAACTCTGTATACCAAATGTGATATTTTCCCTTTACTAGAATAGATATCCTCAAAGATTGCTATTATTGAGTTGTCCTGTCAATAATGATTTCACTTGTCAATGGGTGATCCACCACTTCCAAAGGCATGGAATAATCATGTTTAAACATCCATATTAATTCAATTCCTTTGTTCCAGTTCATAGATTCAACAAAGATTACAAAAAAATGCCACTTTCGAATTTTCTTCAGGATAGATTAAAAAAAAAAGATTACTGTTGAAAAGCAGGGGAAAAGGAAGAGGGAAGGAACTTGCTACCTCTATAGCTAGATGTGAGAGGAATGTACAGCTTTTTGATTAACTCTTCCTTGCTGTGTTATGGTTTCAGTTTCTTTTCCTTCCCAGCTGCAGCTTACTGGTAATTGCTTGTCTGGTGAACGTATCTTTGCCATTTTTTGTGACTTCAAAGTTGGCCAATAAAGGTTATAGTTCTCATATTATTTAAGGGGCGTGCCTTCCGGTGGAAATCCTTGCAATCTTGGTTTAACTCAGCGGTTCTCAACCTATGGGTCACGACCCCATTTGGGGTCGATCGACCATTTCACGAGGGTCGCCAAGCAAGGCTCCCTTGGGCTGGGCCAGCTGGTGGTTGGCCTGCTCCGTCTCTGCCGCTTGCCAGCTACGCCTCGGCCAGCGCAGGGGGCGGAACCATGCATGTGCGGCGCTCCCGGGCAGGGAAAGTCCTTGACTTACGACTGGTTTAGTCCTTGACTTATGACCGGTTTAGTCCTTGACTTACAACCGGTTTAGTCCTCGACTTATGACCGGTTTAGTCCTCGACTTACGACCGGTTGGGGGTCGTGGCATTAAAAAGGTTGAGAACCACTGATTTAACTTAATGTGTGAATAAACTGGGGATTTCTTCTAATCAGATGTTTAAAAGGTTTGGTGGGACTGAACCCCACAGTTCTTTTTCTTAACACACAAATGCTACTGGAAGAGGAAAAGCAGCCGACCCTTATGAAGTCTGTTAGTGTTTTTTAGAAAGGAATGAGTGTCACCATTTTTCTAGCATTGACTATATTGGCAGTATCTCTCTACGTTGGCCCTGCTTCATGGCTGTTAGCACATAGCAGTAGCGTGGTTGGCTTTCCTTCTGTCGAATGTGTCACTGCTGCTTGCTTCTGGATATGAAATGTATGAGGAAAGCTAGATGATGTTGCACTTGAGTTAGCTTGCCAACCTTATCTGATTTGTCTGCTAAAGAAAGAATTTTCAAACTCAGTTAAAGGCTGGGGGACTGAATTCTTGATCCATCTTGATTGTATAGTTATTCATATTATACGGAACGTTTTAAAAACTTAAAATCTTTGTGTGTTCATCCTTTGCGCCCTCCCAACAAATTTCTGCAATAGATTAAAGTTGGAAGTAAAAGAACGAATCATTTGATGAAGGAGTTGAAGTCATTTTCCCCTGTCTGTAAATTAATGGCATTAAAAAAAAAGAGAGAGAGAGAGACCCTGGTACTGGATTTGCAGATAAATTTTCAACCAGGAACATCTATAAGGAGGGGTTTCTAAAAGTCAAGATGACAGATGTGACTGCATGATTGAACCTTTATCCTCTCTTTTTTCCCTCGCAAGTCTTCTGTATACAATGCTTACAAAAAGAGATGGGTCTTTGACTGTGCAGTAGCAACCACAATCTTGGCCTGCCTTGGTAAACTGCTATGCTAATTATCATTCCTGTTGCTTTGCTGACCAAAATCTGAAGGTAAAATATTATCATTTGCTTAAGGTCAGATAGTAAGTCCATGAGAAAGATTCGATCCTCTTATCCAGGGTAGTCAACCATGGCTCTTTTATCACTCGTGGACTTCAACTCCCAGAATTCCTGAGCCAGCACAGCTGGCTCAGGAATTCTGGGAGTTGAAGTCCACGAGTCATAAAAGAGCCAAGGTTGACCACCCTTGCTTCTTATCTTTTGTGGCAACTCCGCCAAGATGCTAATATTATTATAATACAGTGTACTTGAAACTTTGCCATAATAATAGATATCAGGACTAGAAAAAAAAAATAAGGGGAAGAACAGCTGTAGGAATGGCATTTATCCAATAGTCCTGTAGTTACAGCAAGCTCTCTTAAGTTTGTGTTAACTTCTGTCTTTATAGTACTGGTATATACTAGATATCTTTAGCTCATTCATTCTGATTGAGTAAAAAACATTAATCTAGCAAGCATTTAAGCAATAGCTGCATATTAGCCTAAATAAATTATATTCACTGTTTGCCGCCTACAATCCCTGAACACTTATCAAATAAATCAGTTATTTCACAATTATCTATTTTGCTGCTTGCTCTGTAAATATTCTTTCGTGATGTCAGTAAATAATCACGAGGGCAAGTATTTTTATGGGGATTCTTTTTTAAAATAGTTCTGATTAGTTTGGAAAACAGATAAGACCCATAACAATGGTCCCAGTTTGGCTTCAACAGAATGCCAGCCATGTTCAACCACTTGACTTTGCCTATAGCAATGTTTCTCAAACTTGGCAACCTTAAGATAAGGGGACTTCAACTCCCAGAATCCCCGAGCCAGCAAGGAGAATTATGTTAAAGTCCATCCATCTTAAACTTGCCAAAGCTGAGTAATACTGTCCTAGTCTGTTGACATCTCCCAGCTATCTGTCAATTAACAGGACTGAAAACATGGTCATCCCAAGGCTGTGCAAGGCATTTGAGAGAGATGCTTCACTGAGGACCCTAGGCCATTGTTTGGATGACTTGCACAGCTGCTTCACAAGCAGTCCTCTCCAGTTGCTTGTGCAAGTGTGCATGCACAAGCACCCCTGCTTGGCACACTCATAGATGGCACGCTTCTTTGAATGTCCTGTTTGGTTTCAAACGCAAGCATTAAAATGTAGCACATTCTTTTTTGTGACTTTTTTGAATTTTGCTTATAGTTCCAACAGGGAGGCAATTGACCATATGATTTTTTTTCAAATACATTATTTTAAAATTGCTTGAAATTATTTGCTGACCTACAATAACTTTCTCAGCCATTGGTTAATAGCTGCCAGGCCCTTCAATTTTTCTGTAACATTTTTTTTTTCTGCCTAGAGCAAAACTGGACTTTAAACAATCCTCAGCGCTGCCAGTTTAAAGAAAACATTTAGTTTCAAAAACGTACTTTTATTTTTAGGCATTCAACTAAAAATAATCCCTTGAAGGGAGTGCTGTAGTTTATCATTTCATTGGTTCTGTTAATGCAAAGTGACGGGCACTGCTCATATTTCATTATTGGAAGGAATGCTCCATGAGGGGGGGAACCTAAGCAAAGGGGAGAGTTTATTTTGTTTTCATTCAGCACGCTCTCTTTGAGTTTTATTGTGCATCTTCATTTCAGCAGGGAAAGAAATTTGAAATAATTCTGATAAGTGGAATGTACTATGAAGGTGGGGGGGAGGAATAAAGGTTCGGTTTCCTTGTGAGTTGGATTTAAAATGGGCTTTAATTATATTATAGCTTTGATTTGGAGTCGTGGCTTTGTAGTCGGGCTTGAGTTTTATTGCTTTCCTTTTCACCCACTCCCCACCACAACTTTTTAATTGAAAACAGGGGCCTAAAGAGGCACCCTGGAAGTTCTGTGTAGTGAACTGACTTGGGAGGCTGGAATTGCCTTACACAGCTTGCATCTCCCTCGCGCCATCCTTCTTCCCTTACTATCCTGTCCTAACTGGGCTCCTTTGCTGGTAGTTCCACTAGGAATTGAGTCCATCGGCACATTTTGTGGGAGCAGGAGCAGTTTTGACTGCTGGAAAATCCCAAGAATTATTACCACAATTTCTAGTGACATTTGTGTGCCTTTCTTGCTTTATGCCACAGACAAATTCGACAGTAGATATTAATCTTTAATCTTCCCTGTCCCTTGGCTTTAGTTGTCACTGAACTCCAGTAGGTTAGTTACCTTGTTTATCATGCAGGTTTTGATGGAATTTGCCACAAATGGTGGTCTTAGTTTAAGCAGGGAGGGGGAAGAAGGAAAGGAGAAGAAGGTTGTATTTATGTGTAATTGCTCTGTGGCCTTAAAAAATAGTAGTGGTAATTTACTTCCCAGCTGTTGAAAAGATTACCATTGCATCTGGATTTTCATATATAGTACTATGTTTCTGATGTGGAAAAGGTGGATCAATCTGCAATGGAATTAGGCTAATTTACTACTCAGAATGAGACAACAACAATAACAGCAACAACAACAGCAACAACAACAACAACAACAACAACAATAATAATAATAATAATAATAATAATAATAATAATAATAATAAAAGTTGGAAGGGATCTTGGAGGTCATCTAATCCAACCCCTTGCTCAGGCAGGAAACCCTATACCAGTGGTGGCAAACCTATGGCACGCGTGCCAAAGGCAGCACTCGGAGCCCTCTCTGTGGGTACGTGTGCTGTCGCCCCAGCCCCGCCTCCCCTGTGGCCCCCTCCTCACCAGCAGCTCCCCCAGAGGAGAGTCACCCCCAGGTGCGGCCCATGCGGAGCAGTGCAGCCAAGGACATGGTAGCCAGACAGCGGGGACAAGACTCTGCCCTCACGCCCTGTCATGCGCAGTTGATGCTGTGGGGCATGGGGTGGAGGGTGTGGTCGCCATGGCACTGCTAGGCCCCTGGGCGATTTGCTGGGGCCCATGGAGATGGTGGGTGGCCCTGCGGGGCAGGTGGGGCAGGGCAGAGTGTGGGCAGAGCAGGGGGTGAGGATGGGCCAGGGGGGTGGAGCAGGGACAGGACAGGGGGCGGTGCAGTTTTTGGGCACTCGGTCTCTAAAAGGTTCACCATCAATGCCCTATACCATTTCAGACAAATGGCTGTCCAGTCTCTTCTTTAAAACTTCCAGTGTTGGAG
>NW_015398115.1:0-4707 GCF_001527695.2 Protobothrops mucrosquamatus
CTGCTCCAACACTGGAAGTTTTTAAGAAGAGACTGGTATAATGGTATAGGGTTTTCTGCCTGAGCAGGCGGTTGAGCTAGATGACCTCCAAGGTCCCTTCCAACTTTATTATTATTATTATAGATAGATTTGTTTAGGTAAGAGTCAGGTCTGATTTGAAGGGGGAAGAAAGAAAAACAAGAGTTCACCTACATGAGTGTTTTTTTTTTATTTCAAGCAAGATATGTAAAATACATTTAAATCCAATTGAGGTTAAAGATTTTTATAGAAGTATATCTTCCATATTACAGGAAGCAAACATTCTAGTACATTGTGTACTGCATTATTCACCTATAGAATATACATGATAATAGTCTAGATATGAATATAAAAAAAATAAAAGATTGCCTTAAAAACAGGCAGTATTTCTTAATGCAGTAATTAGCGCATCAGTCATGAATAGAATTAGCAATTAGGATTCTCTGAGGTCTGGGCAAAAATCAATTTCAGGCATTCCATATGTGTGATTGTGTTTAGAACAACCAAGGAATAATTGGGGAAAAAATCTATTAACAAGGCTACTAGTTCTCATGGAGAAAATTCTATTTGCACTGGAGGTCTACTCCAAATTTATGTTAATAGCATACTTGGCAATAGTAAGGGATCATGAATAGCCTTTATGTTTTTGCTGGTTTCATCACACCCCCAGTACATATAAGTACAAAATCAACTAGAATAAAATGAGATTTAGCTAGCTAGAATTAATTTATGCTGGTTTGTATTATTACACTGGTTTCTATTTATTTCAGAATTTAAATGCAAAGGAGTCAGGAGGTTCAGTTAACCAAGTCCTGAAGCCAAATTCTCATTCTAAACATTTATCCTCAATTTATATACCACTATCATTCTACAGCAGTAGTAATCCCCAAATTCCAGAAATAAAAAATTAAACTTATGCTTGCTTAAAAAAACAGCTTTTGCTATCAGATCTTATTTCTACAGTTTATGAAGCTTTTATTTTTCATGCTGACCCTTGCAGGTCAAATGCACCAGAATCTAAGTCAAAATTGTTAAGACATTTTTGTCAGTTTATCAATGTCTTTGTTCATGTAACAAATAATAATGTCTAAGGAAGTATAAGCAATTTCTCAGTGAATTCTTCTTTGTATTGTTTCTTCTACAGAATCCAGTCAGGCTCCTATCTCAGCACTGGTTGGTTCACCTTAATTCTAGCGATGGATGCCTGCTACAGAATACATGTCTATGGAATGATAAATGACACGTACTGCAAGTAAGATCACAGCACATTATTTTGATCCGCCCACAGATCTAATGCCCTGTCAAAGTTTCACAATTCATTTTAATATCATAAACCCAACAAATGCATTAGGCAGCCGCTGCCTAGCAAAATTATATTGACATGGTATTTTATTGACAGTATATTTAGTTCCTGTATGATATGCAGTATTGATTAAATAAAAATATTTTATAAAAA
This sequence comes from Protobothrops mucrosquamatus, assembly GCF_001527695.2. Classification (NCBI taxonomy): domain Eukaryota; kingdom Metazoa; phylum Chordata; class Lepidosauria; order Squamata; family Viperidae; genus Protobothrops; species Protobothrops mucrosquamatus. The sequence goes on from NW_015398115.1 coordinate 1,475, forward strand.
TGGAATGACCAATGTTACAAAGGCCTTTTAACATCAAAGAACTTTCTGCCAAGTTGGACTGAACTAGGGAAATAGGAAAGTATAATTGTGTTCCACAATTTTTGTGCAGTTAAGAATGTTCAGGTTAGAAAGCACAAATTTGTTCTTGAGCAGATTTTGAGCAAACTTTGCAAATTCCCATCTTCCACGGTGCCATCACTTGAATAAAGAGGCTGGTGCACAATTATTTCCTACCAGATTAGAAACCTATGATACAAACCATGTAGATATTAGGAAATTCTGTTATAGCAGTAAAGAGCACGAGTTCAGAGTTGGCTACAAAAAACAGTGCTTTGTGGTGATAAAGTGAGATCCAATTTAAGGAAAGTCCAAAAGAGAAAAATATTGTGTGTGCTGTTTATCCTTCTTTGCAAAATCTCCTTATGTTCCAGGAATTAAGAACTCAGCCCTAATTAGGAATTTGGCCCCTACTCTCCCTTCCCTGCCAATTACAAGCCTCAAAAAAGAGCAACACAGTTTCCTGTTATTTTGAAGAATGAAGCTTATAAAAGCGGTTTTGTGATCTCCCCAAAGGCTGAACATTTTTAAAATAATAAACACACACACAGAGACACACAAACACCCCTTCCTAATATGCAGGAACAAAAAGTATAAACTCACTTATAAGCCAGTTGTAGCCTATGAACAAAATGTTATATTGTTTTCATAATTCCCTATTGAAGCCAACATTGCTTTTTGAGCCTAAAAGTATTATGATCATTGGCTTAGTTATATGGATTTTTTGAGACTATATTCCAGGGGTGTCAAACTTGCAACGTCACATGATGTGTCACGACGTATCGCGACTTTTTTTTTCCATTGCCGGCAATGGGGTGGGCGCGGTTTCGGCATGATGCATCCGACCCACAGGCCGGCGGTTTGACATCCCTGCTATATTCTATTACATTTAGATTTTATCTATAAACATAAAATCTAAATGTAATAGATGTACAGGTAGTCCTCGACATACAACAGTTCATTTAGTGACTGTTCAAAGTTACAACAGCACTGAAAAAAGTGACTGATGACCATTTTTCATACTTATGACCATTGCAGGTTCCCCACGATCACGTGATCAAATTTGGATGCTTGGCAACTGATTCATACTTATGACCATTGCAGTGCCTGGGGTCATGTGATCACCTTTTGTGACCTTCTGACAAGCAAAGTTGATGAGGAAGCGAGATTTTCTTAACAATCGGGTTACTAACGTAATACTTTCAATTAACGACTGTGGCAAGAAAGATTGTAAAATGGGGCAAAATTCACTTAACAAATGTCTCACTTAGGAACAGAAATTTTGGGCTCCATTGTGGTCGTACGTTGAGGACTACCTATACACACACACACACACACAAACACACACACACACAAAAACCACACACAGACCTGAATATTCCAAATATATAAAAACTCTTATCTGTTTATTGCCATGTTTCATAGACAGACAGACAGACAGACAAATATAGATATAGATATAAAATCATTTTGTGGAAGCTGCTTTTAGAAGCCTTTTTTCAAGTATTTGTAAGGAGAATATTCATTTCTTTAAATGGATAAATTTTGTTTCTAGTTTACCTGTATGTCCCAAATATATAAAAACTCTTTATCTGTTATGGCCTTGTTTCAGAAAGGTGTGCATCATCACATCACGTGTTAGAGGGAATAATTACATTAAATTTGTTGAGCTTGATAAAATTAAGATGTTGTGGATATATATTTTTTTTCTGTAAATCTAGTGCTGACACTTCATCCATTGTTCCAATTTATAAGTAGTCGTTGACTTATGACCGCCTTGGAAAGGTTGCTTTTATGGCCCATAAAGCACTTGAAACATCATACTGCCCCTTCCTTGTGGACACAAAAACACATTTCAGTTGCTTGGCAATCTGTTAGCATTTACTCCTGGTTGCCAAGTATCCCACGGTCATATGATTGCTATTTGTAATCTTCTCTGCTGACTTCCCCAGAAAGTCAACAGGGAAGCTGGCAGAGTCGGTCGTAAGCAGATGGGACAGACAGGAACTGCCCACCCAGCCACACATGGGACCCCTTGACTGCCTCCAAGGGGAACCAGGACAAATGAAGCTGCTGTACCTTGCACTGCTTCAGCCTGCTGCCCACCGAGCCATACACAAGAGCCCTCAGCCAGCTCCAGGACTCAACAGTGCACCATATACCTTTCCATTCATCTGCAACTTTTGACAGATGCACTCAGCCCATATCAGACACAACCCTACTACATGGGCCATCGTGTGCCATTCTGCCAGTGGGCACTATTCTCACAACTCTTGAGGCTCCGTTTTAAAGAGGCTTTAAGGATCATGGTAATAGCATCCATTTGCAGAATAGTGCAAGAGGTGGGGAGCAGGCCAACAATGTGGGTGAGCCAGGATTGCAGTCATTGAGCAAAACAGTCACATGACATCTTGCGTAATGACTGCTTCACTTAACAACTGAGATTTCAGACCTAATTGCGGTCATAAGTCAAGGACTGCCCGTATAATAATTGTAGAATATTATAACTGTGGTATAAATTTGAAAGGTATTAAGGATGATACTGTTCTCAAGAACAGTAACAAAATGTAGTTATTTCCCACAAAGGTTTTCTGGGTCTTCTACCATCTTTGATAGCAGTTGTGAGGGTGTGCAAATATGTTAATCAACACATTTCTAGCTTCTGTTTCACGAGGCAACTGGACTTTCTTTTTTCTCTTTGAAGACGTTTTGCTTCTCATCCAAGAATCTTCTTCAGTTTTGACTGGATGGTGGGGAATGAAGGGATTTATACTCCTTGCAGACAGCTGGTCATTTGTATTCTTTTAGACAGTCATTGATGCCACCTGGAGGCTTATTTGTGTCATCAGGGTCATCTGTGTGGTGCAAATGGGTGTGGAGCCTTCTAGGAACTGTTGAAAGAACTGTGTTGTAAACTGGAGATAGATGATGTTATATCCCTTGCCCTCTATTGAGAGAGGGCTGTTCAATTTTGACATAGATGGTCTCTTTGACCCCTCTTTCAAACCAGCGGTCCTCTCTGTCCAAAATGTGGATTTTGCTGCCTTCGAAAGAATGGCATTTGTCTTTTAAATGCAGATGGACTGCTGAATTCTTGTCCTGATGAGTTTGTTCTCCTATGTTGTGCCATACGTTTATGAAGTGGTTGTTTTGTTTTGTTGGGATTTTGTTGAGGG
>NW_015398115.1:5578-7084 GCF_001527695.2 Protobothrops mucrosquamatus
TCCAAAATGTGGATTTTGCTGCCTTCGAAAGAATGGCATTTGTCTTTTAAATGCAGATGGACTGCTGAATTCTTGTCCTGATGAGTTTGTTCTCCTATGTTGTGCCATACGTTTATGAAGTGGTTGTTTTGTTTTGTTGGGATTTTGTTGAGGGGTCAAAGACACCATTGTGATTTGCACTACTCAGGTGACCCTGACAACACAGATAAGCCTCCAGGTGGCATCAATAACTCTCTAAAAGAATGCAAATGACCAGCTGTCTGCAAGGAGTATAAATCCTTCCATTCCACACCATCCAGTCAGAACTGGAGAAGCTTCTTGGATGAGAAGCAAAACGTCTTCAAAGAGAAAAAAGAAAGTCCAGTTGCCTCATGAAAAAGCACCTTTAGAACAACCATGACCTGGAAGACTGAGAATCTCCATAGACATTTCTAGCTTCTGATTTAGGCACTTCTAGACTGTCACTGCTTCTATCCTCCAGTCCCATGAGAGCATTTTGAAGATAATAAATGATACCGGTAGTTTTCTCTTCTGCCAACTTCTCAATGCTGAGGGGGGGAGGGCTATCAGTTCTTTAGTTGCTGGAGGTCTCAAAGAACCAAGCCTTCCCTCACTTCCACTCCTTAGAAAAAGAACTTGGAAGTTCATTGGGGCAGAGTTGGTAAAAGTGTGGAAACCGACCATCCATAATGTCTCATAGTCCTTCAAAGAAAAGACTAACTTTATTGTGGTTTCAAATACACTGCAGCTAAGCCAGAATATATATCAATTGGACTTGTGTTTTTTTTTAAAACATAGCCTTTTTGCTAATACCACAAAGACCCAAAGCTGCTTTCACACCGGCCTTGAATCAGGCTGTAAGAAAAATATTGCTGGCGTTGGCATTTTCTGTAGTGCAGTTGCAGAGTCAGAATTTTGTCTCTTTGCTGTGTCATACTACAAGGTGTAATTCAGCTAGAATCTGTGCATTAGCAGCCATACTGCATGATAAAATAGAAACCACCATAACTCACCACCATCCTTACCATAGGCCATAGAACTTTACCTATTACAGTTGCAAGTGTGAAAAACGATCATACCTCATTTTTTTTCAGTGCCATTGTTGCTTCAAGCAGTCACTAGATAAATGCTTGTAAATCAAGGTCTACCTATGTGTCTTTTTAATAGATAAAGCAGGCTTCCCTAACCTGGGGCTTCCCATTTATTCTGACCTGTTATTTCCAGAATTCTAAGTCACCCAGGCCATTCTTTTCTGGACTTTTGAAGGGGGTTATCCCAAATATCTGAGTGTTACAGGCAAGAAAAATCTATTTGTATGCTTATAGATCAGGAGTCTTCAAACTTGACCCTTTTATGACTTGTGGACTTCAACTCCCAGAATTCCTCAGCCAGCATGCCTGGCTGAAGAATTCTGGGAATTGAAGTCCACAAGTCATAAAAGGGCCAAGTTTGAAGAGCCCTGTTATAGATAGATAGATGTGTGTATATAGCATATTTATTGATCAA
>NW_015398116.1:0-2732 GCF_001527695.2 Protobothrops mucrosquamatus
GACAGGAAACAGCTGTGTTTGGTTAAGCAAGTCAACAAATACTTGAACAGAAAGCATGTGTATCCTGATAATCAAGCACTACTGGCAATTTTCAGTCCATAAAGAATTTCTCTTATAGCAAGTGCTCAAATACATGATTGGGCTTGGTTCTTTGGATTGTTACTAATTAGATACTAATTAGAATTCTAAAGGATACACAGATATGTGGGTGAAGACAGATTGTCTAATTTACCTCTACAGAGGAAACAATCTGTAATATCCAGTTCAGATGGAGACACTTTGACAGTGTTTTCTTTCCAGAGCTTGAACATCTTCCAATCGCAGCTAAGATTAATTGAAGGGAAACTAGGAGAAAGCCAACACTCTCTTAAGCCTAAGTAGCAGAATAGCTGGCAAAAATCTCCATTTGTGAAATGTAATCAGTATCTTTATGAAGTTGATAAAGATTGTATTATTTGGAACTGTCCTACTGTTCAAGCCAAGAACTCAAATATTGAAATGTTGGTTATTTTAAAATAGTAAAGATGAGGGCACTAGCTCATGGCTTTGTTTGTGGCTGGGAATAGACTAATGGGTTGTTTTCAAAATATCAAAACTGCCTACTGCACCCAAGGTAAAGACCTACTGTACCTTGGGTGCAGTAGGCAGTTTAAAAAAATCATATAGACTTTGTAGGACCATGTTTTTGAAGTTAAATCTTTAAACCAATCTATCATATCCTGCGATAAGGTTTTGCTATTAGTAAAATATTATAGATGGGAAGAATTATGGCATCTTTTTTAATTCCAGATCAGTTATCTAGTGAAGTTTTCTTTGTGATTTCCAATATATCTGGATGTATGTCTGAAATGCTACCACCTAAGTGTCAAAACAACCGTGCAACCAATAAGTATAGAAGCATCACTGGAGCCTGCAACAACAGGTAAATCTTACTATCCACATCTACATTTCTAATGTAAAGTGAGCTCTAGTCTACTAAATTAATGTTTATTTTAAATCTCACTTCAGAGTTTATCATAGTGACAAATGAGGAATGTGCTGAAGTCAAAGAGAAATGAAGATTGGACTTTGACATTTCACTAGGCTCATTCGGATGCAGATTATTAAATTATGGTTTAGTTAGTACAATGTACAAAATGGCTCATGGTCTATTTTGCTTTGCTTTCCCCTGCAACTGCTGAAGTTTGGTTCATTTGACAATGCGAGAGAATATAGATGGGCTTTCTTGTAAAAGTTGAAGCCTTGGCAGTGAAATAATGGTCATTTTGCAGATTCAGAAGACATGAGTCTCCATGTGTATACACCCTGGACTATTTGTAGGTTGTCAGTTTAACGTAGCTGCATTATGCAACCATATGGAGGAATTTAGCATATAAATCTCATTTATGTTCAGGTACAAATTTATCTTAAGTCTACAAACAAAAGGTCCTTTATGCACAGACTGTCCACTGGGCAGACTGAAGACTACCACTAATTTTTACTGCCTTCACTTGAGAGATTTTAAATGAATACAGTAGTTTTATACACGGTAACAGAACTATCTGGCCCACAGTGCTTTCAAGTGATCCATCTAATCAATTTTTAAAATTTATTTATACACTTCTTCTTCCCCAGAAATCTACTTCTTCTCCCAGAAACAGTCAGTTGTCTGTTAAAATATTAAAGCAATCAAGAAGAAAATAACTGGCTAAGCTGTTAAATTAACATATCATTATTTTTAATTGAGTGAAATAGCACTATATGCCGATCTTTATGCCATTTCAATAAAGACAAATCAACTGTAACTAATCTGAATGCTTTATTAAGGCATATGTCAACCTTCAAGTGTGAATTATCACAGTTAATTAACTGTTTTACTGTCTCACGCTGCTTTGCAAATTGAGCCCTTTGGTATACTGAAGATCAATCAAGTATTAATAAAATAATTGTTCTCTATTTAGTGTCCACTCAGAAAAAAAAAATCCTTGTATGGATAACAGTCTTCAGATTTGTTTTTTTTTCTCCCCAATTTCCTCTGTTGAAGATTCAGATTATAGATAATGCTTTTAAAATGAGTACTAGGATTTGATTGCTTTGCAATTCTTATTCTTTTTATTATATCCTGTTTCTTCTTTGGAGACCCAAATTAATCTATTTGAGTCTCTGTACTCCAAAACCATGACCCCCTTTCCTCTGCACACACACACCCATCCCCTTTAGCATTGCCTGCATGGCAAAATTTAGTACTCCTTCATGGTCTAATCTGAAGTTCCTACAGGAATATAAAAATATAATTGTAAGGCCGTCCAAAACAAGATATGATCAAGAAATAAGGATTACAAATTTTTATAAAATGTTTTATAGGTGGCATTTGGATCCTCAAAAATTGTCCCGTATGTATCCTAACTTACAACCCAAATGTTGGAGATGTGGAAATTTAGATGCACTTATTTTCATGTGTGGTGGACTTGTAGGGCGGTTAAAGCATTTTGGATAAAGATTTGGTGGAATATTCAAAATGTTTTTAAGAAAAAGATAAAGTTTAAGCCTCAGCTATTTTTGTTGGGCATTATGGAAAATTTGGATAAAAAAGAAATGGATTTGATGCTGAATTTGATAACTGCTGCAAGATTATTAGTAGCTCAATGCTGGAAAACGGAATGTTTGCCCACTATAGAAGATTGGGCATTTAAAGTTTCAAATTTAGCAGAAATGGCTAAGATTTCAGCCTACGTGAAGGATTATTCACAAGA
>NW_015398116.1:4325-7084 GCF_001527695.2 Protobothrops mucrosquamatus
GATGACAAGCAAATGATGGCATGATTTGTTTCACAGCTGCAGTGATTTGCTTAACAACAGGGCAAAAAAGGTGGAAAAATCAGGTGCAACTCACTTAACAACTGCTTTGCTTAGCAATGGAATTCCTGCCCTCATTAGGTCAAGGACTAGCTGTAAAGAACTTTACAGAAATCTCTCTTAAAATACATTGTGTTGCTTGGAATAAAATTCCTTTCTGTTTTGAACCTTATTTCTGTTTTCGGTGGTATTAGTCATCCTACCCATTGTTGTATAATTTATAAGCTACAGCAATTTCTGAATAATTAATAAAATATTGAGGATAGAAGGCAGATTCTCAGAGCATCCCACTTTATACCTCTCTCCCATTTGATAAGGAATCACTGATGAGCAGTTTTGAATGCAGTTTTCAGGCCGGACATGTGCCCACTTAATTTCAATGCCACCCAGCCTATACTTTAATTAGCTTACCTGTCAGATGCCTATCCTCACTTTCTTTGAAGCTCGCTAGCAACTGCCATAACCAAGGGGGGGGAGGGAGGCATTTGGGATGGGAAGAGTGCTGGAGGAGTGAAAAAATGCTGTGGGAATTTGGGGAGTATGGACACTAACAGAAATCAGGGGTGCCAAACTGAGCCATCTTTCTGCTTTCAAGGACGTCGGCCCTGGGAAAGGAATTTACAATGGCGCCTGAAGTATCAGGTCCCTCACACATTGGAACAGAGCCTGATTGGGCTACTCTCCTGGGGAGGGGTTGGACATTGGGAATTACTTTCAATATATGATTTTTGCACAGTTTTTCTTCAGAGCTTGCCTCGCTCGTGCTGCACTCAGAATTTCTAGTAAAAGTACCTTTTCTCTAACAGCTGTGGAGTCAAGGGTTGTTTTTCCTAGGGAGAAGGCTGTGGTCAGTTTGACACTATCAGTTGTTGTCACAAGAGACTTACACATGCCTTGCCAAAATCAAGGTGTATTATACCTAGATCATTTCCATAATATAATAAAGCAGTTACCTTCTGAGAGAGAGAGAGAGAGAGAGAGAGAGAGAGAGAGAGAGAGAGAGAGAGAGAGAGAGAGAGAGAGAGAGAGAGAGAGAGAGAGAGAGAGAGAGAGAGAGAGAGAGAGAGAGAGAGAGAGAGAGAGAGAGAGAGAGAGAGAGAGAGAGAGAGAGAGAGAGAGAGAGAGAGAGAATGTTAAGATGTGTCTGGAAAGATTGTCTTTGCAGATCCGTGTTTGTTTATGTCTAATCATCCCATTCTTTTTAAGCTGCTTCTCTTTATGATCTGTTCTAGAATCCCTCTAGAGATGAAAGTCAGACTGACTAGTTTGCTTCTTTGCTCCCCTTTTTGAAAAGAGAGGGCAACTTTGGTTCTCCTCCAGTCATCTGACATTTCAGTTCTCTAGGTTCTCTCAAAAAAAAACACAAGAGGATTCAGGAAGTTAGTTAGGTTTTTTTTAAAAAATATTCAATTTATCTAATCTTGAAGTATGAATCTGATACTTTTTTGACCCATGTTTTTATCACTCTCAAGCCTTGATTCTGCCTTTCATCTGCCCTTCATAACTTCCAGAGGTACCTATAATTCTTTGCTAAAGAAGAATGAACCAAATAATATCTTGAGTAAATCTGCCTTTACCTTACCACTTGGTTACCTGCTAGCATTTTACCACCTTCCCTGGGTATTTGGTATATTGATTCTTTTTCTTCTAAATTTCACACATCTAAAGAAGCCCCTTTTGTTTTTATTGCCATCTTTTTATCTAATGTCAGCACATTCTGGGCTCTCACTTTGCTCATGTTCTTCAGTTCAGGACTATTGTATCACTTTGCCCTTTGTGGCCTGACCTTCTTTCCATTTTTTTTTCTATCTGCATTTTCAACTCTTCATTAAACTTTATGGGCAATCACGCTGGCTTTTTCTGTGATTCCTCCTGACTAAAATTATTTGCAACTGTGCTACTATTATCTCATGCTTTAGGACTTCCAACCATGTGAGTGCCCATCACTTCTTCCTTCCACTTATTGTCACATTGAGTGTATTAATATCTCTTTTGTGAATCCAAGATACATATGGCTACATTCAGCTTTGTTTTCCCTAAAATAAAATATTCCAGCATTACTTGGTCACTTTCTCCAATGTTCCAACTCTTTTCTATCCCACGTACAAGATGCGTAGGCATAAGTAGACTTGCTTGGCTGTAGTTAAATAGTAAGTACAGGTAAGCTCCATTTAACAATCATTTGTTCAGTGACCTAAGTTACAACAGGACTGAATGAGTGGTATTTATGCCTGGTGCTGCAGTGCTTCTGGGGTCACATGACCAAAATTCAGGTGCTGGTCAGCCTGCCAACACTTACAATCACAGGATAAGCTTCAATTCTCCCCAATCTGCCCTGTGCTCTGCCATTTCTGCTTCCCCCTATGACCTTCACCATCTTCTTCCTCCCACTGCTGATGAGGCATGCCCAGCCTGGCCTTTCTCAAGGCAGCTACTTGCCAGGCAAGGATTGGAGACTCTTGCAAGGCTATGGAAGAGCTTGTGTGACTTTCCTGGTTTTCTACACTCAGCAGCCAGTGGCTGAGCTCACTCTGGGCTGCAGCAGCTCCTATAGCAACCAAGCCTGCAGGATTTGTGACTTCCCACCAGCTTTCCCATTGGTTTTGCTTGCTGACACCTGGTAGGAAATTACAAGGAGGGCCTTGCCTAATGGCCCGTGATTCTCGCTTAACAATGGCAAAGGGAACTGCTGAGATTGTCAT
>NW_015398116.1:12463-14945 GCF_001527695.2 Protobothrops mucrosquamatus
TCCTTGGCAACTCTGCACACTCTCTGGTTGCGAGAGCACAATCGACTGGCGAAAGAGCTAAAGAAACTGAACCCTCACTGGAGTTCTGAAATGGTCTATCAAGAGACTCGCAAAATTGTTGGTGCTCTGCATCAGGTCAGTCTATGCTTGCTGATGTCTTCCTTTCGTATCCTAGTTTCTCCTTTCTCCCGCTTTCATCGAGATGAATTTTGTGGATTGCCAAGGTATTTACTCCGATATCCAGGCATATCCATGTCTTACGAGCCAATTGAGCCCCAACTGAGCGAGACAGTTGCTAAGAGAATTTTGCCCCATTTTACAACCTTCCTCGCCACATTTTGTTAAATGAATCACTGTAGTTGTTAAGTTAGCAACACGGTTGTGAAGTGAATCTGGCTTCCCCATTGACTTTGCTTATCAGAAGGTAGCAAAAGCTGATCACGTGACCCCCGGGGATCCTGCAACTGTCCTAAATGTGAGTCAGTTGCCAAGCGTCTGAATTTTGATCATGTGACCATGGGGATGCTGCAATGGTTGTTAAGTGTGAAAATCAGTCGTAATTCACTTTCTTCAGTGCCTTTGTAACTCTGAATGGTCACTAAATGAACTGTTGTAAGTTGAGGACTACCTATCCAGTATAATAGCCAGAGTGGTAAAACTTAATAATAGAATGCTCCATCGATTCCAAGATTTATTTTTCATGCATTACATTTTTTGTGTGTGTAAACGCCCATTGCCACAAGCAAAGCTGGATTGTGCCTCAGTCATATTTATTTATGATCAAATTTTTGAAAAGGTAGAATTAGAATTATTTAGACATAAGTTGCATTCAGACTTGATGGGAAGTAAGTTACCATTGAACTCAGTGGTCTTATTTGTTGCTCAAAGTGCTTTATTATCATATCTTTTTGATGGTCATGTGCTTTTATCTATTGTATCTGAAATGTTGTGTTCTCCCTTAGATACAATAGTATTTAACAGCTTTCTCAGCAATAAGCTATATGTGCTTTAACTCATTCTGTGTAGCTGGATACTGAAGGGAAACTGGAGTTCTGATTCACAACTCCTTAAAGGCTTGTGTTCTCCCTTGTCTCCCTAAACCAGGGGTAGTCAACCTTGGCTCTTTTATGACTCGTGGACTTCAACTCCCAGAATTTCTGAGCCAGCATGGTTGAAGTCCACGAGTCATAAAAGAGCCAAGGTTGCCTACCCCTGCCCTAAACCAAGGTCATCTTTGTTTGAATTTCATTATATCAAGCTGGTTTTACCATTCCCCAAGACTATCAGAAGGAATCATGCGTGTTTCCCCAATCATTTCCCCTGGTGATTATTGTGGATTTCAATATTCATTCAGGTTTCCCAACTGAAACTGGAGACTCTGCTAAGTCTAAGCAAAATTTGATTGTTTTTCTTTCGCCTTCCATCCATTAACTGCTGAACAGGTGCTTAATCTTCTTCTGTTACTCTTTACTGATTGGTTCTTAATTACCAATTCTACATTCTAGAACTTTCTGAACATTTTGTGTCCTTCTTTCTTCATTCCTTCTCCCATTTCAGAGAAAATAATAAAACTTTAGAATCCTTCAGGACTTTTCAAGAGTTTAAGATAATTCCACAAAGGAAAGGTTTTTCCTTTCTTAAGAAGAACTGTGCATTCTTGCTAAATGTATACTCATGAGATTCATCAGGGTTTGGTTTTTTTTACACATGCTATTTGATCGGCTGTGAAATATATAAAAGTAAAGGTAAAGGTTTATCCTGTCCATTTGTTTCCAACTCTAGGGGTGGTGTTCATTTCCGTTCTTAGCTGAGGGGGCCAGCGTTGTCTGAAGACATGGTCATGTGACCAGCAAGACTGAGGCACATAGAATTCTGTCACCTTCCCATTGAAGTAATACCTATTTATCTACTCATATTTGCATTCCTTTGAGCTGCTAGGTGGGCAGGAGCTGGGGCAAGTAACGGAAGCTCACCCTGTTGCATGGTGTTCTGGTCTTGACCCCAGACTGTCAGCTTTCCAGCTGATGAGCTCAGTATCTTTATTATTATTATTATTATTATTTAAATTTATATACCGCCCTATCTCCCTTACGGGACTCAGGGCGGTGAACAGGCAATAATAAAAATCACAGTAAATATTACATAAAAGCCTGCTCTAAAATATAAAACCCCTAACAAAACCCAATCAAAACTACGCCAGGCTGGCCGCATGGAACAGATGAATTTTCAGGGCTCGGCGGAAGAGGCGCAGGTCCGCAATTGTACGTAGGTCGGGGGGGCAGTTCATTCCAGAGGGCAGGAGCTGCCACAGAGAAGGCTCTCCCCCTGGGGGTCGCCAGCCATCGTGCCCCATTATGAAATATATAGTTCATCAGAAATCAGGTTACCTTTTGTCCTCTCCCTTCCTAATATATGAGTTGAGAAAGGAATGCTTAGCCTGGAACATTCTCCAGCACCATTTTTTTCCATCTTGGTACAGCTA
>NW_015398117.1:0-1294 GCF_001527695.2 Protobothrops mucrosquamatus
TCTCTTTCATTCACTGTTCCCAACAGTGAATAGACAGAGTGGAATTTTGATGCTTGTTGAAGTCACACCTTTTTCAATGAATAATGAATACACTCGATTGTGATTATCAACACAATTCAATCCAAGCAGTGAACAGGTGTTACACCTATCATGGATTTTTGTTAACAGATGAAAACCAGCATGTTCCTTGTTTCTTCGGTAGCAGTAAAACTAGCTCTTGGCTGACAAGCAATGTTGTTTTCCTCAGACAGAACTGCAGAAGCAGTTTTACACTGAAATGCTCTGAATATTTGCCTTATTAAAACTTCTTTGATTGTCCAATGAGCCAATCAGATTAAAAATGTGCCCTGCAGATGAGATAAATAAAACTACCAAATTGGAGAGTCTACTTTCCTGGGGTTGGGGGGGGGAAGGAAGTTACTCTAAAATAGATTCTTAAGCTAGCAGAAAATAGTCACTACTGTACTGGTGTTAGCACAGCAAGTCCTTTAAGAGTGTTTTCCCTGTGTGAGAACACTTACTTTAAAAAGCAAAATGGTGTAAAGGGATGAATTAGTAGTTAAGCAAAAGCCTGAAATGAGACAAAGGCTCTAAGTCCTTAAACTAATTGGCCTTTAATGACAGTAAAAGACTTAGAAACTTCAGAGATCATATATGTAAGGGGCTAGACTTTTGTCAGGATGACTGAGCATGTAAAATTATGATTAAAAGACTTTAAAATAGTTGTACCATAACCCAACACACTGCAGTTTCACAATCAACTTGTTAAATTTGAAAATGTGGCTTTGTAACAGCTAAGTATGTGGGTTTTATACATACAGATCATGAATTACTTTTAACATGATTTTGTATTGAATATTTATACTAGCAAATACTAGCAAAACTACCAGAGGTCTATCTCAAATATTTTGAATATTTTTGACACACTTAAAAGTAAAAAATAAATATATATTAAAGAACAGCACACTTTAATTTCACCCCAAGTGAAATCTGTGTCAGTTCCATATGTAGCAATTTCTATAATTTCAGCTCTAGAGTCCGAGTTACCATTGCAAAGTGAATATGCTTGTACAGGTGAAACTCGAAAAATTAGACTATCATGCAAAAGTTCATTTATTTCAGTAATGCAACTTAAAAGGTGAACCTAATATATGAGATAGACTCATTACATGCAAAGCAAGATAGTTCAAGCCGTGATGTGTCATAACTGTGATGATTATGGCTTACAGCTCATGAAAACCCCAAATCCACAATCTCAGAAAATTAGAATATTACATGCAATCAATAAAACAAG
>NW_015398117.1:1903-7084 GCF_001527695.2 Protobothrops mucrosquamatus
TTTTCTGAGATTGTGGATTTGGGGTTTTCATGAGCTGTAAGCCATAATCATCACAGTTATGACACATCACGGCTTGAACTATCTTGCTTTGCATGTAATGAGTCTATCTCATATATTAGGTTCACCTTTTAAGTTGCATTACTGAAATAAATGAACTTTTGCACGATATTCTAATTTTTCGAGTTTCACCTGTATATATTAAAACGCAAGAAGAAGATTGACCTTGAGAACTGGATTCCCTTTTAGCCACTGGTGTGCTCAAGGAAGATTAAAGTGCAGTTTGTACATTCAGGGTGCTATTGCAAGAGAACCTGGGAGGGAAACAGGAACAGGAACAAATATGATCTGTCTCTTTTTTGTTAGCCCAAAAAAGGATGGGAACATATCAGTTACTTTTCAAAAACCAAATTCAGTAATTTGGTTGGGGTAACAATGTTTTAAAAACTACTCACTGCAAAGATATATGATTAAAATCATCACTGTATTAGAAGTCCAATTCCAAATTGTTTATGTTTTTTGTCTTAACCTATTCAGGGATGAATTATCATATCCTGCATATGACAAGAAAAAAACTTATTTTCTATTGTTACAATGGCAAATACTATGGATGGACCTAGTGAGATGCAAGACAGAAACTTTAAGAAAACAGCTTAACACATTTCAAAATTAATTATGCCACTGGATTATGGGATCATGTTTTCATAATGTTTTCATTTTATTCTTTCTGTTTTACTTTTGTATTATTTGTATGCTGCTTAGAACCTTTTTGAAATTGAATGGCCTTTAAACTGCTGGAATGAATATGTGATTAACCAACAAATATTCATGTCCAGTTTGAAATACACATAATCCTCAAGTTATGACAGGCCTGTTAACAAACATTCAAAATTACAACAGACCCTGCAAAATATATATATGACCCCATTAAAAAAGACAACAGATGCAGCGGGCCTGCAGTTGTTTGCTCTTACAACCTACCACAGGGTTGCTGCAGTGCCCCCCCCCCACCTCTCTCCTCCCTCCCACCCCACCAAAATCCTGTAGTGCTTGGACCTTTTCACCACACAATCATCACGCCTCACACCTACCTTCTGAAGTTCTCCAGATCTCATATTGTTGAAGGAGGGTAGGCCACATGTCCCCATGCCATGTGGTAGTGATCAAAATGCGGCCACCCTTTTGTCCTGCCTGTTTGTGGGTGGAACAAAATGGCGGATGCCAGAGAAATTACTTTATTTTGCTGCCTTAGAGAAGTCTGCACACAGTGCTGCAGAAGTTTCTGAACACTGCAGAAAACTTTTGCAGAGTTTGGTAAGGCAGAAAAATGAATCAGTTTATCCCTGGGCTATGTGGCAACGACCCAAATTGCAGCTGCCATTTTGTCCCGCTCATTTGTGGATGGGGACAAAATGGCGACCACCAGATAAAACCGCTTAGTTTTGCTGCCATACCAAGCTCTACACAGCACTGCAGAAGTTTGTTAAGGGAGCAGAGCAAAGTAGTTTGTCCCTGGAATGTGTGGTGGTGAGCCAATGCAGACGCCATTGGGATTTTGCCCCAACTGGGACAAAATGACGGCTACTTTTGGAACTGTACCATGCAGCCTTACAAAGGCGGCGTTGGAGCTCTTCCAAAGATAAGTGAGGAGAAGAGTGTTTAGCCTCTTGGAGTAGGAATCAGGCCTAAGGCCCCGGTAGGAGTGGGAAAAGGCCTGTTGGGACCCATGTTGCAGGAAGTGGAGTATGGGGAGTCTCAGAGGGGAGAGAGGCCTTGGGTGGGCCAGGGGAGGCAGGCCTGGTCCCGTACTAGGTTTCCCATGGCCTCCCCCACCCAGGAGGCACCCCCACGCTCTGTTTGGTGATGGCACATAAGTTTAACATTTCACTGGGGAGAGTGGGGATGGGGGAGGTCGTTAGGTGACATGTTTCACCTAACAACTGCTGTGACAGGCTCTATTATGGTCGTATCTTGAGGACTACCTGTATAAAGGTTGCGTTTTGCTAACAATTCATTTCTTATACTGTCAGTTTGCCACGTTCTATGTTATTTTTACTTAAGCTTCCAAAAGAGAATAGGAATAGCGTAATAAGCCACTCAGAGTTGCCTTGAACTAGGAGATAGGTGGCAAACAGATTTACTAATAAATAAAATGAAATAAAATAAAATAGTAAATAGGCTGAGTCCTAAAAGGAAAAGCAAAATTCTGAACTTTAGATAACTCTACTAATATGGTCTCACTGACAATTATGAGTGGTCTTATAGCTTTATATAAATTTCAGCCTAGATTACAGCTTTTATGTTATTTATTAAATGGAGCCACTCTGGA
This sequence comes from Protobothrops mucrosquamatus, assembly GCF_001527695.2. Classification (NCBI taxonomy): domain Eukaryota; kingdom Metazoa; phylum Chordata; class Lepidosauria; order Squamata; family Viperidae; genus Protobothrops; species Protobothrops mucrosquamatus. The sequence continues at coordinate 4,230 of NW_015398117.1, forward strand.
TCCATGATATTGGTATCATTTATTAATTCACATCTATTTGCTGCCATCACTTTGGCGATGTCATGCGGGAGAATTCACTGGAGAAAGAGATTATGCTGGGAAGATTTAGCAATAAAATGAAACATATTCTAAGAATACGGTGGCTGGACACCATCAAAGCTGACTCCAGGCGACGCACAGAAAAACTCAGATAGTGCAAGATTGGAAGATGTGGAGAGACCTGATCCATAGAATCGACTGAATAGATATCATCATCATAATTTGCTGCCACAGGTTCAGTAGAGAAAGCGGAAGATACTCATAGCATCTTCCTTTGTATGGTTGTTTCAGTACTGCCTTCAGAATAAAATGTGCATATATAGGTTTATGAGACCAAGCTGGACTGTGCAAAAAGTAAATAAAAATTCCAAGAGACAAATGCCATTAAACAGTGGGCTGACTATTATCAAGTGTTAAAAATATACAAGAATGCATATGGAAAACTTGGAATTCACTGCTACCATGCATTTTTAAATACATTCAAGGAGATGCTAGAACAAATTCACCTATTGCATTATTTATGTGATACTCTTGAGTTACCACTTGCAATCTGAATGTGCCAATGCCTTTTCCCTTTCTCCCTCAATCACAAAGGGAATTCTTACTGCTGCAAATGATGCGCAAATGGTTTGTGTGTTCATATGTGTATAGAATGGGAGAATGGAATATTACATAAATGGAAGCCTGCTCATGTTAAGATAGTCTTTATTTTTCTCCTCTTGTTTGTCCCTCTACAGCGGATTTAGGGAAAAAAAGTGCACAAGGACCTCAAGGGAAATAGGAATTGCTCTTTCTGGTTTGGTGGCACTAGAGGTATTAATTTTGCTTTTACAAATTTAATGTATATTTGATCAGAAACCTTACAGAGTTTCCTAATGCTTGTTTTGTGCTTTGAGTCAATTCTGGCTCTTGGTGACTCCCTGGACTATCCCTGCAGGGTTTTTTTTGGCAAGTGTTTAGAAATGTCTTGCCATTGCCTCCTTCTTAGGGCTGGGAAAGAGTGACTAGTCCAAGGTCACCCAGCTGGTTTTGTGCCTAAGACTAGAACTCATAGTATCCCAGTTTCTAGCCTGGTGCCTTAACCATGGACTTGTCTCTCAATTATAAATATTCAGAAACCTTACAGAGTTTAGTAGTGTTTATTTCCTGAAGTGGTTGAAAATGGATAAAAGACTAAAATTCTCTAAAAGACTGAACTATTACGCTGGAGAAGAAACAGGAAAAACAATGCTTTGTTGTAATGCATCAAGGCAGCATTTCTAATAAAACTTGATCAATACAGGTAGTCCTCAACTTACAACAGTTCATTTAGTGACGGTTTAAAGTTACAACATCACTGAAAAAAGTGACTTAAGTTATGACTATTTTTCACACTTACGACCACTGCAGCATCCTCATGGTCACACGATCAACATTCAGATGCCTGGCAACTGACTCATATTTATGACGGTTGCAGTGTCCTGGGATTATATGATCACCTTTTGTGACCTGACAACCTTCTGAGAAACAAAGTTAATGGGCAAACCAGATTCACTGGATGTTACTAACTTAACAGTTGCAATGATTCACTTAGCAACAGTGGCAGGAAAGATTGTAAAATGGGACAGAACTCACTTAACAAAAGTCTCAATAACATAAATTTTGGGCTGTATTGTGGTCGTAAGTTGATGACTACCTGTATTACTTTTCCATATGAAATTAACTACTGTGTTTCGATGCATGAATTGACTCTTGTAACAAAAGAGAAAGGTTCAATAAAGCTGCAAATATTTTGATACAATCCTATGTCTTCCAAAATTGGGAATGACCTTGAATAAAAATGCAGTGCCATTTTTTCACTCTACATGAACATTCCAAGAAGAACTTCAAGTTTGCTTATAAGCTCATCATTTGAATGCTTTCCTCATCACAAGAACTGACAACAAGGTGGATTCAGAGACCGTAGGAAGATAAGAGAGAAAAATACTTGGAAAGAAAAATCCTGACATTAGTAGAGATTTGAAGGCAAAACTCAGTATTTCCTTTGGTTAACTTTATGATGGTGTTGATACAAGAGGTAAGGAAATTGATAACAATACAAACTTTCAAAGACCAAGATAAAAAAACCCTTGTGATTATTCTGTACAATTACTTAATGTCTGGAGACATCCTATAGAGATGGGACTTTTCTGAAAAGGAGGAACGGGATGAAATCCAGATTATCACCAGAATTACAGCTATGGATTCTAGAGGCTTCAAAAAATTGAACTATAGAAAAAGTACCTTAATTTTCACAGAATTGGAAATTTCATGTTAATGAAAATGCATGTTAAGATTGGTTAAGGTGTAGAATGGTCAGGTTGTCTTTTTCTAAGTCTATTTTGAAATTATTTTTAAAAGTCAGAACAATTTTTATATGAGAAGTAACTCACAAAGTAGAGATACATGTTTATTTGTGACACCATTTAAGAAAACTAGATTGAAAAATGTTACGCATTACTGAACACTAGAAGGCAGTATGCAACGTGCTTTGTTCTTATTGGGACTCATCAGGTTCAGATAGCCAATAAGGATGAAACTGATGATACACTACCTTTCGGGGGTCAATAATGTACAAAATCACAACATATATACTGAAATTGTCCACGTTCCCCCCCAAAGAGTGGTAAAATTACAGAACTTCTAGCATGACACAAGATAACAGCTCTATCTCTCTAGCTTAAAACTCAAATAAAAAAGGTACATATCACTCATAGATCAAGAGTTGAAATTTCTGATTTAGAATATTGCATTTTTCCCTCCCAGAGACCCTAATCCTATGGCAAAATACTTCCATT
>NW_015398118.1:0-2910 GCF_001527695.2 Protobothrops mucrosquamatus
CAGTACTCCCTTAATTCTTTGTTAGCAATCCAAATTTTGAAAAACACATATGATGTCGCAGTTAAGCGACTGCTGCCTGTGGATGGCTCTAGATTGAGCTGATACAGGCAAAAGATTTCTCTTTCCCATATTTGGGCCGACAGGGTGTTCAAACAAAAAGCATTCATCCTCTTCCCCTGTCTCTTGTAGCTAACAAAGCAAGAAAGAGCCTGTGGCCTAGTGGCTAACACCTCTGCTTAACATGCAGACAGCCCAGGTTCGAATCTCAGCAAGGGTATGTCTGGCTGATGAAACCAAATTCTCTGCTTGACTTTTCTGGCATTAATATTAGTGAAAACAGAAAGCAATAATTTAAAATGACCCAATAACTGTTAAAGTATATACATCTAATTAGATAGATATAGGTGATTAGACACATATACATATATAGATACTTGTGGGAAAAGATACTGTAAGTTATATCTAGCTGTTCACACCTATTTTTTTAGATAAATTCATGACTGAAAGTTTATTCAGTTTAACAACTATATTGAAGACATAACTCAGCAATAATTATTGGGGATATTTGAAGATTTTGTTCAAGGCATCCAGATATTGGACGCAGTCCTGGGGCATCAAGCTATACATCTTTGATTGAAATCGATGTATAATCCCAGAATAAAGAAGAGTTTTGAATTTTAATTTATAAACAAGTTTCACATGCAAAAGGAAAGCAAACAAACATGGTTACACTTTGAACTGCAGTTACTAAAATACTGTTTACAAAAGCCTTTTTTGCCCTACTTTTCTAATCCCAGACTGAAAAGTCTATTGGAATTGGGAATAGCTCTGAATCACAGAGCACATAATCCATACGTATAAAGCCTACAAGCAGAGTATAGCATGTATGGTACACGCAGAACTCTTCAAGTGACCACTTTTTCCATTCAAACTCAAGCTAGTTGAGAACATTGACAACCATATTTTTATTGACTCAAATATATGGTATCCCTAAAAAATAGATTTCATGCCCATTTGAGTTCAATAAAGCCAAATTTAATTTTGAGAATCTTGTTCCACTTCATAAATACCACAAAACTATGAGTAGTCTTAGGATCTGACTGCATTTGTCGTCCCAAAATCTCAACAGCTTCAGTTGCATAGAGATCCTAAATCCGTGGTGCCACAGGTGGCATGCAGAGCCCTCTCTGTGGGCACGTGCACTGTCGCCCCAGTCCTAGGCCTTCAGCTGGGTTTTATAAAACCTTTTCACTTTAGGCCTCTGCTGCCATGTGCAAAAAAAAAAGGTTCAATCAATCAATCAATTTCAACTTCTCGCGGGAAAAAAAAAGATGTTGCAAAGTTGGAATTGATTGATTGAACTTTTTAGTCCCGCCCAGTCTGCCGTTACTACTGAAGCCATGTCCACCCAATGGGCCATGCCTTCCCAATGGGACACGCCCATCCAATTGGCCACACCCACCCGGCACCCGACGATACATAAGTGGGTTTGGGGTTTCAGTTTGGGTACTCGGTCTCTAAAAGGTTTGCCATCACTATGCTAAATGAATTCTGATTTGCTATCTTCTGCAGGTATAATTTGACTTGGCTATGCTTATTTTCTGTCTGTACTACAAGGTACTTCTCCTCATGGGATAGTTTATATCTAGTCTAAATTGCATTGTTTGGTCTATAAAATTTATTTACTTATTTGTATCCCATCTTTTTTATTTTCACAAATAACTGAAGGCAGCAAACACTTTTTCCTCCTGTTTTCCCCACAACAGTAACCCTGTGAGATGGGAATGGCTGAAAGAGAGTGACTGGCCCAGGGCACCCAGCTGGATTTTATGACTAAGATGGGATTGAACTCACAGTTTCCCGCTTTCTAGTCTCTGTCTTAATTAACAAACCAAATTGGCTCTGTTGAATTGGCTCTGCTTCAAATAAAAATCACTTTTTAAAAAGTGATTGAACTAATTTATTATATTGTATGTGTTCATTGTGTTGCTTTGCCCAAAGTGTCCATATCATTCTCAGTAAAAGCTCCTCTTTTCTTCCTTTGAAAAAAACTGTTCTATAAAATTGGAGGAAGATGGAAAACTATATGATTTACACTTACCCACAAAGCTTGCAAATTATCATGTGAAGAAAAGTCTATGCTGTCTGTTTTATTGTTAAAAGACTCGTCATCTGACTTCATCTTTATATTCCTTTGATTTTTCATCAATTCCTTCCTACAGTATGTCTATTGTGGTTGATAAAAACATTCTGCAAATATATAGTTGAAACCCATTCAGACAAATGCATCCATTTCAAAGAACTGAGAAATATAAATCATTGTTGGACTATATTGATCTAATAATGCTCTTAATGCATGTTGACTGATTCTTCATTTGCCTTCTGAGAAAAAAGACATTACTGTATTATTAACATTTATTGCAGAACTTTTTTCTCCCACTTACTAAAATCATCTCTTGAGTTCATTGTTCAAAAGGAGGAAAAAGCATCCATGCAGTCTTACTTAAAAGCTATTTCCTATATTTCTGCAATGTCTGTAGCTTTCAAATTGGATGCCAATTTCCTGATTTAATTACTTCGTTCCAGATGCCAGAACCACATTAAAAAGTAGTGCTGTTTTTTTGCTCTTTGATAGAAAGCTATTTCAAAGCTAGATATGAATAATAGGGAAAAATACTGCTCAGCACGACATGCTTCCTCAGTAAGCAGGCAGAATTGTAGCTTGCCCTGGTACCCAGTAGTGCAAAAGGATTATTTGTCATTTCAGTTGTTGGGGACCACTTAGCTTCACATCTGCACAAAACAAACAAAGAAACAAAAATGGAATTCTAATATGGTCCATCTTCTTTTTTTGAGGGAAAACCTAAAATATTTTGTGAAAACCAAGATGGCAATAATTTTTTTTCTGAA
>NW_015398118.1:5489-7083 GCF_001527695.2 Protobothrops mucrosquamatus
TTTAATGCAGGATTACCATTGGATACTTCAGTGTTGTTTGATTTGCTATCAGTCTCCCCAAATTACATTTCCAATTTGGCTCAATATTTACACAATTTCAGTGCTCTGGATAAGAAATGAGTCCAAACCATGGCTTGCACCAAGCCATATTATAATAAATTTGTTATCTTTACAATCCAGAAGAAGCCTTATGTTTATGCCATCTTGAAGAGAATACTAGACTGGTAGGGTTGGGTGCTTTCAAACCCCTCTCTATGACCCTTTGCTAACTTTACAGAATAAAATATCAAGGCAAACCCTTGGTGGTTTTCTCAAACAGCCTCCAAAGATATAAGCAGGGCTTTTTTTTGTCATAGAATGCCCAGAACGGAGTTCCGGCACCTTTTCTGGATAAGATAAGATAAGATAAGATAACCTTTATTGTCATTTTTATACTGTGGGCACGATGGCACACATCAAAAATGAAATTTATTTGCCCGCTCTCAAAGTGAAACACATACATGACGCACACCTAAGCATACTATGAACAACATATGTATAGACCCACATCCCTACATATACGTAGCAAATAAATATTAAATATTGTCCATCTTGAATATATAACGGAAGGAGGAAGCTTGAGAGTTCGCAAGGTTAATGCTATATGGAATGAAACACTGGCTGAATCTGGATGTTCTGCTTCGGATACCACAAAGCCTCCTCCCAGAAGGTAACAAGGAAAACAAGTCGTGAAGAGGATGTGTAATGTCCCAGATAATCTTACAGACCCTGCTCAAGCAGCGCTTCTGTGCTATGTCCTGGATGGGAGGGAGGGGACTGCCAATGATCTTTTTGGCCATTCTCACCACACTCTGCACCGCCTTCCTGTCTGAAGCAGTGATGCCTCCAAACCAGACTGTGATGCTGTATGACAGGATGCTCTCGATTGTCCCCCTGTAGAAAGTGGTCAGGACAGGGGAAGGAAGCTGTGCTGGATGGAACCTTGTAGGATAGGCAAGGCAGGTTGTATGACATGTGTGAGTTCCGGCACCTTTTTTTTTTATTTTACAAAAAAAGCACTGGATATAAGTACATTACGAATAAAGACAAATATACGTGTCCCAGAATAATATTGCAGGATCCAATCTGGGCCGGTCACCAGGACCAAAGATTTATTCTTCCAAACTTTTGGACTCATGCTGGAGCCCATTCTCAGGGAACTTCTCTCTAGCAAAGTGTACGTTGGTGGATATATTTTTTTTATATATATAAAAATTTTTATTATTTTGAATTAAACAACAAATACAAATGATGCATCTACAAACACCACAAAAGAAAAAAGATTTTTACTCAAAATATTTCCGAATACTCCCGGCAGTCCCTGCCTTGCCTCCACCCTTATCCACTTTCCCTCTTTTTCCTCCCCCTAACCCCACAACCTCTCCTCTTTCCTCCTACCACTCTACATCCCTTTCGCCTTCTAACCACCACATCGAGTGCAATTTGGGGAACCTGCCGGGAATATCCTCTTATTATTACAATTCCATTATATACTTATAATTATTTACTACATCAATTTATAATTTCCCCTTAAACCCCTCCCCTCCCCGACTTC
>NW_015398119.1:0-1316 GCF_001527695.2 Protobothrops mucrosquamatus
GTGATCTTCCAATGTCAGCCGTGGGTCCAGGAGGACTCCCAAGTTGCGTGCCTTCTCTGAGGGGGCCAGAGTTTCGCCCCCTATAGTCAGCGATGGGATCAGCTGACTATGCCGAGGCGCTGGCATCCACAGCCACTCGGTCTTGGAAGGGTTGAGTCTGAGTCTGTTCCTCCCCATCCAGACCCTTACGGCCTCCAGGGTCCCTTCCAACTTTATCATCATCATCATCATCATCATCATCATCATCATCATCATCATCATCATCATCATCATCATTATTATTATTATTATTATTATTATTATTATTATTATTATTATTATTATTATTATTATTATTATTATTATTATTATTATTATTATTATTATGTTTTAGCTTCAATTGCATTTTAAAACAATGAATAACAGAATAACAAAATTGGAAGGGACCTTGGAGGTCTTCTAGTCCAACCCCCTGCTCAAGCAGGAGACCATTTCAGACAAATGGTTATCCAATCTCTTCTTAAAAACCTTGTTCCACTGAAAAATCTTTTGGTTATCGATGTTGCAAATCCCAAATTATGTGCCGACACACAAATTAGTGACAACCACACGAAACATGGTGCGATAGGATGACTGTAGACCTCGGAGAACAGTGGTTAGTCATCCTTTATCTTGGATCTATGACCGACAACTTCCTTTTTTCCGCTAAAGCCAATCACATAATAATAATAATAATAATAATAATAATAATAATAATAATAATAATAATAATAATAATAATAATAATAATAATAATAATAATAATAATAATAATAATAATAATAATAATAATAATAATAATAATAAAGTTGGAAGGTACCTCGGAGGTCATCTAGTCCAACCCCCTGCTCAGGCAGGAAACCCTATACCATTCGGACAAATGGCTGTCCAGTCTCTTCTTTAAAACTTCCAGTGTTGGAGCATTCACCACTTCTGGAGGCAGGTTGTTCCACTGGTTAATTGTTCTAACTGTCAGGAAGTTTCTCCTTAGTTCTAGGTTGCTTCTCTCCTTGATTAGTTTCCATCCGTTGCTTCTTGTCCTGCCTTCAGGGACTTTGGAGAATAGCTTGACTCCCTCTTCTTTGTGGCAGCCCCTGAGATATTGGAAGACTGCTAGCATGTCCCCCCTCGTCCTTCTCTTCATTAAACTAGACATGCCCAATTCCAGCAGCCGTTCCTTATATGCTTTAGCCTCCAGTCCCCTAATCATCTTTGTTGCTCTTCTCTGTACTCTTTCTAGAGTCTCAACATCTTTTTTACATAGTGGTGACCAAAACTGGATGCAAAACTGGGGCAGC
>NW_015398119.1:5265-7082 GCF_001527695.2 Protobothrops mucrosquamatus
TCTTTGCATAGGCGGCACTTACTGTCTGTTGCTGTCTTCTCAATTTTGACTTTGTATGCATTTGTCCTTAAGGCTTGGTCTTGTGCAGCCAGAATTAGTCCCTCGGTCTCTTTCTTCAATTTTCCTGCTCTTAGCCATTGCCAGGTCTTGTTATTATCTGCTTTCCCAGCTATTTTTTTTAATGTACTGGCCATGTAGTTATTATTATTATCAATGCCTTCCCCCCTTTTTTTCCTCCCTTACCTCACTTCTCTACTCCTTTTTCCATTCCTCATCTTTCCTGCAATTTACTTTGTATTTTGATGGTATTGTATATTATAAACTAATAAAACTTAAAAAAAAAGCTGTTCTAAGAATGCTCCACACCCATCTGCACCACTCAGGTGATCCTGAGAGCACAGACTGGCCTCCAAGTGGCCTCAACGACTCTCTCAAAGAAGGCAAACGACCAGCTCTCTGCAAGGAGTATAAATCCTTCCATCCTCCACCATTCGGTCAGAGCTGAAGAAGCTTCTTGGGAAGAGAAGCGAAACGTCTTCAAGGAAGAACAAAGTCCAGTTGCCTTTTGAGAAGAAGAAGAAGAAAAAGAAAAAGAAAAAGAAAAAAGCATCTTTAGGACAATTATTTCCCATCTTACTCCGCCGATGATATCCTGCGCATTTTCTTCCCTTCTGGACACGTCTGTCAAACAGATGATGTTCCAGGCTTGGCAGTTCCCAAGGCGCTCTCGTTTTCTTACTTACGGGGGCTTGAAATGGGAACGATTTTTCTTTTCATTATGAGCTGTCACTTTTTCATCTGGGCTCCGAGATGATAGACTTTCATTCATCTCCCAGATTACCTTCCCTGAAGCCTCTGACACCGGCTGACACGATGCAAAAATGCCGGAGATCGCAAAGCATATTTTGCCAGCTTCTACCCGGGGGGAGGGAGGGGAGGGGGGGAGAAGGATCTTATTTATTCATTTATTTTTGGTCGAGCTTTGTTATTTTAAGTATATATTGAACATGCTGCACTGCGCGCTGGGTCGGGGAGATGAAGGGTTAGCAAAGGCCCTTTGTTTTTTTTTTTTTTCTGTTTGCGTTCATGGTGACGTTCCTACATCCCGGACTGTTTTAACCTAACTCTTTGTCGGAAGCCACTCGTTGCGGGCACCCCCTTTCGAAAGGTGAGGGTGAAAAGTTTGCAACAAATCCTAGCAGAGGTTAAAAAAAAATAAAAGAGAAGAATTTTAAGAGGAGTCCACATGGTGGGTTTCTTTTTGTCGCCTTTTGAAAAGGAGGCAGCGATTAAGGGATCCAATGTAGAAGAAGAAGGGCTTCATGGTTTCACCCATTGTTTTGTGGACTAAAATCATCGTTTCTTTCTCCTCCTCCACCACCTCCTCCTATTCCTCCACCCTTTCCTCCACCTCTTTCTTCTCTTGTCCTCCTCCTCTTCTTGTCCTCCTCCTTCTTCTCCACCTCCACCTCCTGCTCTTCCTCCTCTTCCTCCTTCTCCTCCTCCTCCTCCTCCCCTTCCTCTCCTCCTCCTCCTCATCTCCTCCTTCCCTTCCTCCACCTCCTTCTCCTCTTGCCCTCCTTCTCCTCTTCCTCCTTCTCCTCCTCCTCTTCTCCTCCTCCCCTCCCTCCTCTCCTTCCTCCTACTCCTCCTCCTTCTCCTCCACCTCCACCTCCTGTTCTTCCTCCTCTTCCTCCTCCTCCTCCTTCTCATCTCCTTCTCCTTCTCCTCCCCTTCCTCCACCTCCTTCTCCTCTTAGCCTCCTTCTCCTCTACCTCCTTCTTCTCCTTCTCTTCTCCTCCTCCTCCTCCCCTCCC
>NW_015398120.1:0-1652 GCF_001527695.2 Protobothrops mucrosquamatus
CCCGGTAAAACGCCCCCCTGGCCACAGCCGCCAACTGGTCTTCCAGTGTCAGCCGTGGATCCAGGAGGACCCCCAAGTTGCGTACCCTCTCCGAGGGGGCCAAAGTTTCGCCCCCTATAGTCAGCGATGGAGTCAGCTGACCATACCTGGGAGCCGGCAACCACAGCCACTCAGTCTTGGAAGGGTTGAGCCTGAGTCTCTTTCTCCCCATCCAGACCCGTACGGCCTCCAGACACCGGGCCATCACGTCAAAGGCATCATTGGGGTGGCCTTCTCAATCTTTTGAATCCTGGAGTTTGTATTTAACCTTTGCCTTTCTCCCTTGTAGTATGAACCTAGTATATCTTTCTGCCATTGCTTAAATGGTTCATTAGTGTCAAATTAAGCATTGTTTGAAACCAACAGTTCTCTCTAGGCCAGCAGCCCCCAACCTTTTGGGCTCCGGGGATCAGTTCCATGGAGAGAGGTTTTTCCACAGACCGGAGACTGCATGGTTTCATGTGCTGCCTGCATCCTTCAGATGAAGCTTCACTTGTTTGCATGGCCCAGTTTCTGGTATGTCGCAGCCTGATGCTGGTCCATGGACCAGGGGTTGGGGACCCCTGCTCCAGGCAATACATCCATGAGAATGAATGCATGACGTAAAAGGATGCTAAACAAGAATTCTCAGCTGTTTCTGAGTTATTGAAATTGAAGTCAATTTATGATCTTCTCGTTTTGATGATGGATAGGTGTTTTTTTTAATTACTTGAGCATAAAAGCAAACATTTTGGTCACATGTTTAAACTATGAAATCGTATTATATGAAATCTGGAGCCCAGTTACCATAGCTACTTCTTGGATTTTGTTTTTCATATTATAATTCCACAAAACCAGTAGATGTCACAAGTTGTAAAATTCTTCCATGAGTTTCACACATAAGAAATAAAAGTCATTTTCTTCAGGGCTGATTAAATTTCTTAACATTTTTTTCTCTATTCCCCTCTTTACCAATAGTTCTCAACTCCCATATCAATCACTAGTAAATCTTTCTGAACTAATCTATAATCTATCATTGCCTCAGCTCACTGATTCTTCCACTTCAAGCATTGGAACAGTTTGCTTGATTCATTCATTCCATGTTTTATATCAAACATTACATCATGCTCCCCCCCCCAGCCATTCCTGCCCTTTAACTTTCATTTACCCAAGGTTGCTTTCTCTAAGTGTCACCTGCTTTTATGCAATTTTATGCCAACTGATAACATTTATCCAATTGTCAGCCGCCCTGAGTCCGCAAGGAGAAGGGCGGGATATAAATGTAATTAATAAATAAATAAATAAATAAATAAACATTCCTTTTCCATTGTTTCCCAAAATCTGGGTGCCAAGAATTTAGTTTCTTGGTTAAGTGAACATATTATATACTATTAAGCATTGCACTAATGCTTAACACGTGAAGTGTTAATACCATTTTACAATGCCTTGGTAAGGCCACACTTGGAATACTGCATCCAGTTTTGGTCACCGCGATGTAAAAAAGATGTTGAGACTCTAGAAAGAGTACAGAGAAGAGCAACAAAGATGATTAGGGGACTGGAGGCTAAAACATATAAGGAACGGCTGCTGGAATTGGGTATGTCTAGTTTAATGAAGAGAAGGACGAGGGGGGA
>NW_015398120.1:4550-7082 GCF_001527695.2 Protobothrops mucrosquamatus
AGACCTTGTAATACTCATTATGATGTGGTAGATTTTTAAATGAGAGCTCTTACTAGTTGCTTCTTTAAACTGTACTGCTCTTAAAAACTGGAAGTCAATTATTAAAAGCTCAATGAAATATAGTATGTAGGTTAGTGGATTATTTTGTAATGATTTTCCTTTAAAAGAAAAAATGATTTGGATTCCATTTTGAAGCAATCTTTTTATGAAAAAAATAGGACAATGAGAAGATGCAGCACAACCTATTAATAAAGCTTGTACTGATGACAATTAGAATGAAATCAGTGACAGGTATGCCTGAATAAACTGTTTAAAGCCATAAAACTAAAGAAAGCCTATTTAATGTATATAAATCCTTATTGTTTTACATGATCTTCATGCAGTAGAAAAAATTTGCATTCCTTCACCATTGTATCTCTCTCACACATGCAACAACATGCATAGCTTCAAAAATATCCATTTTTAATTGATGTCTGATATGGATAATTGATCCTCTTTGTAAAAAAAATGTAGTTGGATATGAAAGAAACCACATGACTTTCAAGCAAATATTAAAATGCTCTCTTATATTGACCAACTTCATACAGGGCCACATTTCTTTTTCATCAATGACATTCGGAATTTTTTGCTCAACAACCAAGCTTTTGCTTATAAAGAACAGCTGGCTTTATGTGACACTTAGTAAATACCAAACAAATTGTGTGCAGGTAGTCCTTGACTTACAACTGAACCCGAGCCCCAAATTTCCATTGCGTAGTAAGACAGTTCTTAAGTGATTCACGCTCCATTTTATGACCTGTTTTGCCATGGTTGTTAAGCGAATCACTGAAGTTGTTAAGTGAATCATACAGTCATTAAGTGAATCTAGCTTCCCCCATTGACTTTGCTTGTCAGAAGCCCACTAGGAAGGTTGCAAATGACTATCACAGGACCCCAGGATGCTGCGACCATCATAAATAGGTATTGGTTGCCAAGCACCCAAAGGTTGATCTGTCAGAGCATGCACAGTCTTATTGCACGAGATAACCCAGGAGTAAATACAGTAAACAGTGGTCTATAGTAAATGGTGGTTTATTGTACTCTATCTACAATATCATACACCAGAAACAATATACATACATGTATTAATACAGCAGGATCCAAAATAACCACAGTTACAGCAGGAAATGGAAGATAGAGAACACATCAGCAGAGCCTTCCCTTTATACAAAGGCTCTTAAAGAGACACAGACTCTGCTGAGTCGGTCCCATCATTACATCTTATGGGGATGTTGCAATGGTCATGGGTCAATTTTTTCACTGCTGTTGTAACTTTGAATTAAACAAATGGATGTAAATTGAGGGCTACCTGTAGTTTATGAAGTAGATTTTTATATTTTCAGCCAGTCCTCCAACAAACTACTGGGAATATTGATTTGGTAGGTTTATTAATTGGGTACTCAATACAAACATTTCCCTATAACATATACATGATGCAAGGAACAAAATATGACCAAACCATGAAATGCTACAAGAATTAGAGTATTAGATTAGTTATGATTCTGAATATCCCATGTTCTTTTTAGAATGTGAACATTCATTTTCTTACCCAGGCTGCTTATATAATTTTAAGTTGAATAAGGAAGTAAAAACAAATGAGGGTGTGGACAGTGGTTTCTACTCAATGGGAAAAAAACTCATGATGGACCAAGTCTAATCACTACCATCTAATCTACTTGTTTGGATAATGGTGAAATGAATGTCTGTTCTGAGCTACTCAGAAGAAGGATAAGATGGAATACAGTAGGTGATCTGAAAACTATCTTCATTTTATTTCTCTCTTTCTACAGCTTCCTCTAGAGTGGAGTTCTAACTTGACTAAATCTTGTTCAATTTCCTTGTTTAGCCTTTCAATCCCCTGCTGTCACTTTTTACTTTTTCAGTTCTTCTAGCATTTTATCCCCTTTCCCTTGCTAGATAAGAAAGTCAAATCTTATTTACCCAGTAATGAATGTGACAGATGTGAGATGGGTGACCTATATATCATATTTTTCCATGTATAAGATGCTATTTTTTCCTGCAAATACCCTGTTCAAAAATCAGGTGTGTCTTATACAAGTGCAGCGTCTTATACATGGAAAAATAATGGTAACCTCCACAGCCCAGGATGTTTATGTTTATGTTTGTTTGTTTATGTTTATTATATTTATATCCCGCCCTTCTCCTTGCGGACTCAGGGCGGCTAACAACCAGATAAAACAACTACAAAATACCAAATACTACAGTTAAAACATAATTAAAAGACAAATATTAACAATTGGCCTAAGTAATTTAAAATTATTTTAAAACCCCCACTAAAAATTTCCCCTAGGCCAGTCCCGCAAGCTGAAATAACCATGTCTTAAGGGCGCGGCGGAAGGAAGGGAGATCAGGGATCACCCTGATCTCTGGGGGTAGTTCATTCCAGAGGGTGGGAGCTCCCACCGAGAAGGCCCTCCCCCTTGGGGTCGCCAGCCGGCACTGTCTGGCTGACGGCACCCTGAGGAGACCCAC
>NW_015398121.1:0-1871 GCF_001527695.2 Protobothrops mucrosquamatus
TTTTGTTTCTTTCCTGCCAACTTTTTGGAACAAACTACCTTTTCTCTCTGAGAGATCCTCTATTTTGATTTCCTTGTGCGCTCTGCACTGTCAGCAAATAAATCCCTTATCTCTTCTATGCTCAGTTTACCTTTATTGCTTTCTTTGTACCTTAACATCTGAGGATCTTTTTTTTTCTACTGCTGATTCCTTTTACATATGCAACCTATGTAGCCAGATTCCCCACATTACTGTAATTTCCCTATTTCTCATGGTAAATCTGTATTTGCACCAGATTTATCGATCCTTTTCTTTCTGTTTTGTATGAGAAGCAAAAAATAAAAATAAAAATAAAAATAGGAAGGCAGTTCATAATACAAATGAACTACTTTTTTGCATTAAAGCAGCAACTTCGGGAAGAGACTAGACAACCATTTGTCTGAAATGATTTCTTTTTTTTTTTCCCCAGAAAATTCTATTGATTTTCTAGTTTTACATTTAAATATTTGAAAAGCAACATGGCGGCTGAGTTGGTCAATAATTCAATAACATACAAATATCTTTAGTACAGATCTCAAACTATTACATTAAATATTTCCTCTCTTTTCCCCTTGGTATTTATTGTTTCATATTTAAATTAATATAATTCTTATTATATCGATTAAATACAAATAACTTTCTTACATTTATCAATTTTTAGGTTGTATATATCCTAGTTGTTTTAACATTCACTCTTTTTAGACAATCAATGTCCTGGTTAGTTTTTCCCAATTTTTAGTTTCCCATTAATATTTAAATTTAATATTTAATATTTATAATTTCCAAGTTTTAAAATAACCCCAATTCCCTTTATCACAATTCATCACAAGATCTAATGTTCAGAATACACGTCTTATCTATTTGAATTCTTGCCTGAGATGATTTCCTGCATCTGCTGGAGGGTTGGACTAGAAGACCTCAAAGTCCTTTCCAACTCTGTTATTTTAATAATAATAATAATAATAATAATAATAATAATAATAATAATAATAATAATAATAATAATAATAATAATAATAATAATAATAATAATAATAATAATAATAATAATAATAATAGTAAAGTTGGAAGGGACCTTGAAGGTCATCGAGTCCAACACCCTGCTCAGGCAGGAAACCCTATACCATTTCAGACAAATGGTTGTCCAGTCTCTTCTTAAAAACTTCCAGTGTTGGAGCATTCATCGCTTCTGGAGGCAGGTTGTTCCACTGGTTAATTGTTCTCACTGTCAGGAAGTTTCTCCTTAGTTCTAGGTTGCTTCTCTCCTTGATTAGTTTCCATCTGTTGCTTCTTGTCCTGCCTTCAGGTGCTTTGGAGAAGAGCTTCACTCCCTCTTCTTTGTGGCAGCCCCTGAGATATTGGAACACTGCTATCATGTCCCCCCTCGTCCTTCTCTTCATTAAACTAGACATACCCAATTCCAGCAGCCGTTCCTTATATGATTTAGCCTCCAGTCCCCTGATCATCTTTGTTGCTCTTCTCTGTACTCTTTCTAGAGTCTCAACATCTTTTTTACACAATGTGCTTAGTTAACATGGGAACACATGATAGCCAATGTCTGCTGTTTTATTAGATAACATAGTGAAAAATAGCTTTAAAAATTCCCTTTGTTGATTACGTTTTTCCCTGAGAGGGAATGACCAAATCAACAATGATATATATATATATATATATATATATATATATATATATATATATATATATATATATATATAGGTAATTAAACTGAATATATGATCCCTGGGTGCATCCATGCCAAACAAATAAAATAAAACGAACACCAGGGTAAAATAATCAAACTCTAGGAGTTTAATGTTACAGTACCAAACGCCAAGCTTTCGTCAGCATTCTGC
>NW_015398121.1:4898-7081 GCF_001527695.2 Protobothrops mucrosquamatus
ACCGCTGGAGCGCAGCTGATACAACCAGGACCAGTAACAAGGTCCAGGGGCCGTGTGCAGACCAAGTTCGAACTATAAAACTCTCCCATAGACTGACCGTTTAAGCCCTGATGATGTCAGCAGAATGCTGACGAAAGCTTGGCGTTTGGTACTGTAACATTAAACTCCTAGAGTTTGATTATTTTACCCTGGTGTTCGTAAGAATGTCCTAGTTAAAGTTGTAAGCTTCTTGGTTTATTGCTGAATTCTTAGGGAACAGGGGAGAAAGTGCAAAGGGGATGAAGTCATCATAAAAATAGTCTCTGAAAACAAACCTGATTTACCTGCATTGGACAGCTTTAATCAAATTGTAAATATATGGAGAATAAAACTAGAACTAGATCTAGGTTTGGTTTGTCTCTCTTTTTAAAAAAAATAAGGTAGTTTAGAAACTAATGGGAAATTAATCAAGCCTTTACAATCCACAGAATAATTACCAAGGCTACCTTTTGCTTGGTAGGCAAATTTAGATTCAAGGTTACAGTGCTTGATTTAAACGTGTTCAGAGAAGATCCTTTTCTTTATGAATCTTTTTTCCTCTTCCATCTTAGAAAATGATCTAAATAAGCAAGTTGCACTTAAATAAGTAAGCCCAGAGCTTGTCTAAATGCTTTGATTCTAAGACAGGAGGCAATTTAATTCAAGAATCAGTATGCTAGGACCAAACGCAGCAAAATAAAAGATAGGACAGTGTCTTACACTGAGTTAGATCAGGGCTGCATGCACCAGCCTTCTATGGTTTTAATCAAACTTATTTTCCAATTCTACCTATAAATGCCACAGATTTGTCACATTCTGCACCCAGAACAAGTGTGCAGTTGCAGAATTAGTGCCTTTCCCATTTCCTTAGTGCTGAATTGGAAATAAGTGGCAAAAAAAATAGAGGGAAATGTTTGCAGACATTTGAAAGTGGTGTGAATATTAATTGAATCTGTTTGAGTGATTTAGGTGAGAAATGAATTAATTGGGTTGTCTTGGAGAACTTTAAAATTAGTTATCTAAATCGCACCTTTACATATAAATATTTCATATCTCACATTTGGTTTAGAGCTCTATCAACGAGCAAACAATGAGTTCCACTGTCCACACAAGGTCCAGTCAACTTTTAAGGACTGATTAAAATATGATCATTGCCATGACTCTTCAACAACCTCCCCCAAAGTATATATTCAGAAAAACAAAAAATTGTGGAATTGGAAGGGACTGTCTGGATCAGCATCCCAAAAAACAAATTAAGCCACTTTTGAGAGGTAGCCTTTACTTTAAAATCTTCAGAATAAAATCTTTTGTTAAATGAGTAGACTATTCAACTTTTGTACATATTTTACAACCAGGAAGTTTTCCCTTATATCTGAACACAATCTAGATAGCTGCTACTTTCTGCTGTAGTATTTGTGGCAAGGGAAATGTGATGGGATGGAGTCCAGAGTTGCAGAAGGGAGGGTCTATTTCCCAGGGAGTAAAGAGACAACTAGCTTGGAATCTTTCGTATGCAGATAAAACAGCGAAGGCAGACCCTCCCAGCAGTTCACTATCTCTAATAGTTATACGAATAAGTACTGTGGTCTGGCAAGAGTTCTGTCTATAGCAGAGGTCCCCAACCTTTTGGGCACCAGGGACCAGTTCTGTGGAGAGAGGTTTTTCCACAGACTAGAAGGTGCATGTTTTTGTGTGCTGCCTGCATCTCATGGATGGGGCTTTGCTTGTTTGTGCAGACCAGTTGCTGGCATGTCGTGGCCTGGTACTGGTCCACAGACTGGGGGTTGGGGACTCCTGGTCTACAGGCAAGCAGCAATAAAGAAACTTCTATGACAGTGATGGCGAACCTTTTAGAAACCGAGTGCCCAAAAACTGGCCCCGCTTCCTCTCCACTCCCTGCTGTGCCCCCGCTCTGTCCCCACACTGTCCCCCACCCCGCCTGTCCGCAGGGCCACTCACTGCCTCCAGGGCCTGCCACAGATCACCCAGGCAGCCCAGCAGCACCATGGCAGCCACACCCTCTGCCCGCACCCCGCAGCATCAACTGTGTGTGATGGGGCATGAGGGCAGAGTCTTGTCTACACTGCCTGGTTGCCTTGTCCTTTGCTGCGCTGCTCCGAGTGGGCCATGCTCAGGGGTGACTCCTCCAGGGGGGCTGCTGGGGA
>NW_015398122.1:0-1615 GCF_001527695.2 Protobothrops mucrosquamatus
ATATCAACAAGTAGCCCGAGCCTGCAAAGATGAAGTGAGGAAAGTTAAGGCTCAAAATGAACTAAGGCTTGCGACCAAAGTCAAGCAGGCTCACCCAGTTTCAGTACGCTGTTGACAATCAGCTGTTTAGCAGAGCGCCATGGCTACTCGCTTTTCTTATGGTTGTCGACGACTTGGGCTGCCTGGGCTTACCAGGCAGGCTTTCCTCCATCGTTTTAGAGGGTTTCTTCAGTTCATCTGGACCGACTGCCATCTGGTCCGGACTCCTGAGGTATCCTCCTTCTTTGTTGCCCCTCCAGGGCAACTTTCTGACCCCTTGGGTCACCGGGCAGAATGAAATCAGGCTAAGAAGCTGGAGCTCTGGCTTCTTCCATCCGTCTCATCGAACACCAAACCAGACATTTTTCTACCTTGCTGTTTGTATGTACACTGAGAGCTTTTGTACCAGAGACAAATTCCTTATGTGGCCAATAAAGTATTCTATTCTATTCTGTTCTATATAAGTCTAAGTGCTATTGCTATTGCTAATCAGTTCATGATCAAATTCATTATAAAGAACTGGAAGAGCAAAAAAGCCCCAGAAAGGATCTTTTTAGTAGCTGAACTAATAATAATAATAATAATAATAATAATAATAGTAAAGTTGGAAGGGTCCTTGGAGGTCATCCAGTCCAACCCCCTGCTCAGGCAGGAAACCCTATACCATTTCGGACAAATGGCTGTCCAGTCTCTTCTTAAAAACTTCCAGTGTTGGTGCATTCACCGCTTCTGGAGGCAGGTTGTTCCACTGGTTAATTGTTCTCACTGTCAGGAAGTTTCTCCTTAGTTCTAGGTTGCTTCTCTCCTTGATTAGTTTCCACCCGTTGCTTCTTGTCCTGCCTTCAGGCGCCTTGGAAAATAGCTTGATGCCCTCTTCTTTGTGGCAGCCCCTGAGATATTGGAACACTGCTATCATGTCCCCCCTCGTCCTTCTCTTCATTAAACTAGACATACCCAATTCCAGCAACCGTTCCTTATATGCTTAGCCTCCAGTCCCCTAATCATCTTTGTTGCTCTTCTCTGTACTCTTTCTAGAGTCTCAACATCTTTTTTACATCGCGGTGACCAAAACTGGATGCAGTATTCCAAGTGTGACCTTACCAAGGCATTGTAAAGTGGTATTAACACTTCACGTGATTCAATGTCAATTGTATAAGAGAGAGTCAGTATCTTGGATTGCAGATTAAATGAATGCCTTATTGCCATACATATTTTTTTTAAAAAACATATTTCCTCTGATAGAACTTAAAACTTATATATAATACAGCTCTTTATTTGAACAAAATAGTTCAGTTGAAATCTGCAAATGTGGGTCATTGCAGAAAAAAGTAAGGGTGATACAGAAATATGATTTGCATTCTTTACTCTGATTCCTTTTTACTTGTTTTATTTCTTTTATTGTACTTTTTCTGGTCTTGCTAATGTTCTGTGTTTAATATTCTGGCTAATTAACAATACAATATTCTAATATATTCATGACAAAACAAGTTGGATTTATTGAAAGCCAATAATTGATCCTAAATGCAGCATTCTTCACTGCTTTTTCAGATCTATTCAAGTACCTCAGAAGCTCTGA